>NC_057795.1:301193753-301493753 GCF_018294505.1 Triticum aestivum | reverse complement strand
GCGCTCGCTCGGGCCTTTGACCCGTCACTCTCCCTGCCACCTCTCATTTCGCTCAGCCGCCCACCTCCGTGCCCCGTCTGTCCTTCAGCTGCTTCGTTGCTCGCGCGTCCGGCGGCGCCCGGTGCCTCTTCGGTGGCGGGCATGGCTCCCCTTAGTGCAGTTGTGGCCCCGACCTATCCATGACTTCCTCTTCTCCGATTCGTGATCCGACGGCTTGGGATTGCTCGGACACTGCCCAGGGCGAAATCCCTACATACCGTGCTGGCAGCCGCGACAACTGCGGGCGTCGTCCCCTTCTTGGAGGCGTTGTCATGGCCGTTATTTGAGCCCCTCTTCAAGCATCAGGGGAAACCGTAGCTCCGGTTATCCGGATCAGACGGTACGTCTCGGCGTCATTATCCTACACGAAGCTGCCGTCTTGTTTGCTTGCGGCGTCCTTGGATCTGGATCTGGAGATTATGATCGTCTTATTGTTGGTTTGGGCCACTTCTCAGGATGGCTAGTTTAGCCGTGTTTTTCTCTGTTTGGGCGAGCATCCCCAGCTTCTCTGCTCTGTGCACCATGTTCACACCTGTTGTCTTTGTGTCATGTGTTGTTCCACATCTTGTACTCGTTCTAAATTTCTTCTATCAATGAAATGACACGCAAGCTTTTCGTATTTGCGAAAAATATATTTGCATGACTCATAAGTCATAATGCAAAAAATAATATGTGTCCAAGGAAGCGGACCAGGATATATATTGCTTTCCATATATGTAGTCAAATCTACTTCCTTAGTCCTACCTGTTAACACTGAGTTTTTTTGTGTGTGGCTATTAACCAAGTAGCAGACCAGAATTTGACTCATTGTTATATGAATTAAATATGGATTGTGTCACGTCCACAGTAAGATATGTAGGGCAAAAGATCGGCCAATCAGGCCATTGCACTTCTTAGTACCTCAGCTATACTTGATGTGTAGTTGCATATTCTTGCTATATAATTTGTTCTGACTGCCATGCTTCTTAATTTACAAATGATGTCGCTTCCTAATTTTTTGTAATTACAATATGGTCTGATAGACATTTTATATGTTCCTCTCATTCTTTTGTCTGGTTTTGAGCTCAGATGTATTCAAGGCTGTCTTGCAACAATGCATCTTCAGGGACTTGGAAGTTTCATCTATTAAGAGAAGCCGATGCTTGTGCGGATTGCTGAATCAATCAAGATGGAAGCTGATGCAATTAGAGTCCCATTGGTACCATTGCCTGTGATCGCGATGCAGGCACTCACTCTAGGATCTGATGTATTTTTTTTTGCTAATCCCTTATGGTAGATTATAGTTCAAGTAGTGAATTCATCCACTTCTATACATATTTTCTTTTGTTGTCTGCTTTGTGTTCCTGCAACTCAGCATGATCACCAAAGGGACGTCTCCTAAAAATCAAGAGAATAACTAATTGCATATGCTTTTTACTTGTGTTCCTTTTGGGAGATTGAGATGATGCACACTTGAATTATGAGTGAATTATGTGTCCTTGGCTATTGAAAATTTTGTATTGTATTCTGGGTAGGTCATGATCATGTATAGGGGGCTGGATGAGTCTGAGCAGGGAGGTTTGTACTGAACTCATGGGCACTTGTGCTGTTATTTTGTCAGGAGATTATCATTTTATCTCCGAATATTTGTACTGAAACTCTGCTTGTTGGATGCATTTTAGATGGTCCTGTACAAGTTGTATCTTTGAATAGATGTGCAAGAATATATTATTTCTCATGGAAAACTGCTCCTTTTTACTAGCTAGAATTAGACGGGGTGATAAGCCACAATAGGTTAATTGGTTCCCTGTTGATTGTAGCAGAGGGCCTAGTCAATTCAGAATTTAGCAAGACTGAAGATGATTAGACGGGGTGATAAGCCACAATAGGTTAATTGGTTCCCTGTTGATTGTAGCAGAGGGCCTAGTTCAGGGTGGGAACGGGTCGGCCCGGACCTGGCCTTGGACCCGGCCCCGTTGGCCTCGAGGCCAATTTGAGAGGCCACGGGTCGACCCAATTCAAAAAATTCAATGGCCTCGCCGGCCCGATGGGTACTTCGGGTCGACCCAAATTTTATTTTCTTATACAATATTCGGTTGTGGTTACACATAGAATATTCTCAAAAATATGTTATAGAAGTAAAACAAATTATGACCTAAACATGCATGATTGAAATAATTAAAGTTTACAAATGAACCACAATATACAGTTTCAGTTCTTTACACGTCCAGTTTATAAAGGAGGATTGGGTTAATGGATTCCAGTACATGTACAAATGTTAGCTAGTTGATGTTTCGGCTAATTAGTACACTGTAATTAGCTGATCTCGCTAGTTGCCGTATAACGGTATAAGCTAAGCTAAAGATGAATTTGGTGATACCGATGGACTCCAGTACTCGGAGATGGGTCGGCCCTGCTGGCCCAATGGGTCACTCAGTGCCGGCTCTACTGGCCCGATTTTTGTACGAGGCCGACCAGACTGACCCATCGGCCTTGTTTTCTTGGGTCGGGCCAAAGACCCGATGGGTCGACCCGGCCCATTCCCACCCTGGGGCCTAGTCAATTCAGAATTTAGTAAGACTGAAGATGTTAACCACCAGAACATACTGTACATGTTATGTCACTGAATTCTAGATGTCTGAATGTTATCTCATGAATTTCAATTATGTCTGAATACCACTAGTGCATGCTTGGCATCAATGGATGTACAAATATACAGTGATAACATTGGCACATGATTTTTTTAAGGACATTAGCACATGAATTTCAGTACACCAGTACTCTGGATCGGTGAAATAACGTGGATGTAAAGAAGCAAAATCCTTTTGTGTTATCCATGTCACTGAAATGACAAAAGATTTCTTGTACATCTATTCATTCAAGTATTTTCTGTAGATCCACACTGATTCTCTTGCAGCAAAAGACCTAGGATTTATCCGTACACCCACATTTGCGAGTGCACATATATAGGCAAAAGGGTGCACAACTTGTCTCGCGAGCTATACACTGTATGAAGGAGAAATGAGGCGTGACAATACATGACCATGACCCGAGCATATACGTACACCCCCCCCCCCCTCCCCGAGTAGTTGAAAACATCGCCGGTGACGCAGAGACTGGACTGAAACTCCTCGAGTGTGGATGTCGGAAGCCTCTTAGTCATGACATCGGCGAAATGTTGAGCGGTAGGAACATGCAAAACTCGTATCCAACCAAGTGCAACCTATCACGTATATCGAGCTCGATGTGCTTCGTCCGGCGATGATGAACAACGTTGGCGGGGATGGCGATGGGTAGGGTATGAGTGGGTACAACCTCCTTCTAGCCAAACCTATAACCCCAAAAACTTTATATACCCACCCGCTTCAATATTCATGGTTACAAATTGACACCCATGCCCATACCCATCGGGTATCCTATACCCAACATCCAGTGGGTACAATATATAGCATGTACATTTTAAAAAACTCGATAAATGAGACTAAATTCAAGTGATGACGGCCGACGGATAGCCTCTTGAAGGCGGCAAGGGAGTATGAGCAGTGGTTGGTGGAAGCCCAACGCCGTGGGAGGCAGTAGTGGGAGTTGGAGCACGCTGGATCGAGAGATGGACAAGAGTGTGGTGGTGGTGAGTCAAGATTTCATCATTCTGAGGAGTCAAATAGGACGTAGTAGAAGCGGCGAGCTAGTGGTTGCAGGCCTATGAGCTAAGATTGATTTAGGGAATACTTCCTCCGTTTCAAAATATAGCGCGCCCACGCTTTTCGAGGTTCAACTTTGACCATAAATTTAACCAACAAGACCGACCGCGGCAGGAGCAAAAATTATATAATCGAAAACTTCTTTTGAATATGAATTCAGCGGTATAATTTTTGCTCCCGCCGCAATTGGTCTCGTTGGTTAAATTTATGGTCAAAGGGAAACCGAGGACGCACTATATTCTGGAACGGAGGGAGTAATGGATTTAAAGATGTGTCATATGAGTTGGATGTTTACCCCGTGTCATAGGAGTTATTTTACGTTATTAATTATTTCTATGTATCCATTGGGTTCCCATGGGCGCAATTTCTTATCCATTTATTTTGCGGGTATGGATTACAGGAAGGAGACACTCCCTCATGTCAATGATTCGCCTGTGCATCCCGTATTTTTGTAGTAGGGGTCGATGATGGCCGCAGTGAGGTCAACCAGGGAGTTCTTGGCCGCGAACTTGAGATGAGCTTCATCCAGTTTCCGCACCCAGACCCCGTTCCAGACTGCAGGATTTTCTTGGCATCATCCTTCATATTTTTGTAGTAGGGGTTGATGATGGCCGCGGCGAGGTCAATCAGGGAGTTCTTCTGCTTAAGGGTGCCCAAACCCTGTAGTGGCCACGGATGTCGACAAGCTTCTGGCAGGCCAAGCCCAAAATCTCGAGCGCTTTTACATTGTTGGTGGTGTCCACCGTAGCGAACTTGCAGTCGGGGTTGTTGACAAACTTGGCGAAACGCTCGCAAGGCCTTGTGGCCAGGTAGTAGTGATAGACGAGGACATGCACAATTGGGTGATGGCAACCTTCTTATCTTTCTCGTGTTGACCGCTGGTTTACTAGAGGTCAAAGCCGACCACTTTGTACTTGTCATCATTAGCAATCAACTACTCCATGGTCTTGATCGAGTCCTTCACCACGGTCGGGTCGTTGGTGTACACCACCGAGAGGTCCTTCTCCCTCACGTGGGTGTCCACATGATGCACTCTAAATTCCATTGGAGCGCCGTTAGATATCCTCTTTGTATGTGTTGTGGTGGGTGTACTTGTTGTGTTATGGGGCGCGATCAAAAGGTTAAAGGGACTAAGGTTATAGTGGTCGTGGGAATATATGTGAAGGCGGGACAGCATGGAATATCGGCATGTCCGAATGACCATTTTTGCAGCGCGTAACTCCAACATGTCGTACGTAACTGCATCGTGGCAACACGCGTGGCACAACCGCATGCATATGGGCCCCCAACATGATCGTGCGCCGACCCCATCTGCTGGTGTGCGTGGAGGGACGTGAGCAGAGTGCGTCGCGGCCGCCTCAACGACGAGCAGAGCACGCAGAGGGACGCAAGAGCAGAGCGCGCGAAGGGACGCGAGAGCAGAGCATGCCGTGACCGCCTCAATGATGAGCAGAGTGGCCAGAGGAACATGAGCAGAGCGCGTCGCTGCCGCCTCAACGGCAAGGAACCACATGCATATAGCAGTTGAACACGTAGGGAATAGTCATCCACAAGCCGGCGGATGCATATACCAGCTCGTACCTACCAACACAGACGCTAGTGCAGAAATTAATGGAGTTATACACGTGTCTCGCAATCCACGCACTTCCCGCCTCTTCCTTGATACGTCTCCAATGTATCTATAATTTTTTATTGTTCCATACTATTATAGTATCTTGGATGTTTTATATTCATTTACAAGCAATTATATATTATTTTTTAGGACTAACCTATTAACTTAGTGCCCAATGCCAGTTGTTGTTTTTAGTTTTTCAGAATATCACTACCAAACGAAGTCCAAATGTCACAAAACTTTTTGGAGAGTTTTTCTGGACAAAAGAGACACTGAAAGCGTCGGGAGAGGGCCAGAAGATGAAGCTTCAGCCCACGAGGCACCATGGCATGCCCTAGTGGCTCGTGGGGGCCACGTGGCTCCATTTGACCTAACTCCGCCTCTATAAATTCTCTAAAATCGGAAAACAAATAGAGAGCCACCCAAAACCCTTTTTCCGCCGCCGCAAGTTCCCGTTCTCGTGAGATACCATATGGAGGCTTTTTCCGGCACTCTATCGGAGGGGGAATCAATCACGGAGGGGCTCTATATCAACCTTGCTGCCCTTCCAATGATGTGCTAGTAGTTTACCACAGATCTACGGGTCCATAGTTAGTAGCTAGATGGCTATGTCTCTCTTCGATCTTCAATACAATATTCTCCTCGATGTTCTTGGAGTTCTATTCGTTGTAATCACGTTTTGCGATGTATTTGTTGGGATCCGATGAATTATGAGTTTGTGATCAGATTATCCATGAATATTATTTGAGTCTTCTCTGAACTCTTTTATGCATGATTATTTTAGCTTTATATTTCTCTCTGATCTATTGATTTGGTTTGACCAACTAGATTGATTTTTCTTGCAATGGGAGAGGTGCTTTGTGATGGGTTAGATCTTGCGGTGCTCAATCCCAGTCACAGAAAGGGACATATGACATGTATTGTATCGTTGCCATTAAGGATAAAAAGATTGGGTTTATTCATGCCTGAATCTACTTTGTCTACATCATGTCATCTTGCTTAAGGTGTTACTCCGTTCTTTACGAACGTAATACTCTAGATGCATGCTGGATAGCGGTCGATATGTGGAGTAATAATAGTAGATGCAGAATCGTTTCAGTCTACTTGTCTCGGACGTGATGCCTATATACATGATCATTGCCTTGTATATCGTCATGATTATTCACTTTTCTATCAATTGCCCAACAGTAATTTGTTTACACACCGTATGCTGTTTTTCAAGAAAGAAGCCTCTAGTGAAAACTATGGCCCCCGAGTCTACTTTTATCATATATTAAAAATCTAAAAATACCTTGCCGCAATTTTTCTTTCTTTATTTTATTTTGTATTTTTGTTCTATCTATCAATCAAGCACCATACAATTTAATCTTGCAAGTAACCGCCGAGGGATTGACAACCCCTTGTTCGCGTTGGGTGCAAGGATTTGTTTTTTTGTGTGTAGGTACTGCTAACGAGGTGTTGCGTGGTTCTCCTACTGGATTGATAACCTTGGTTCTTAATTGAGGGAAATACTTATCTCTACTGCACTGCATCATCCCTTCATCTTCGAGGAAATCCCAACGCAGCTCACAAGTAGCATTCCCCCATCGGTTTCCCGCCACCAGCGAGTGGCTAGCTCTATATGACCTAGGCAGCAACGCACCGTAGCGACAATGTGCACATATTTAGTCCACACCCATCTACCATTAATTATACCAAGCATGTCAGGCAACAAAAGCTTTGACGTCGTCCCCTTCATGGGTTACATCTTCGACGAGGAGAACAAGCCGGAGCAGGTCGGAGAGCAAGAGCTTCATCAATCGATGCAGGTGCCATGGCCCATCGACAGCGATATCGTCGTGCCGTTCCTCTGGCGCACAATGGACATATTGCAGAGGAAGTGGGAAGAGCGGTTTTCCATCCACCATGCAAAAGATTCAGAGCTGCTAGGCGGCATGATCGATGACCCACCCAAAGAGCCGCCGTTACCGGTGCTCATCGAGAGCCTGATGCCCCACCAGGAATAGGCAGGGGTCCTCCGTGATTCAGTTATGAGACAGCCTGTTCGCCGCCTCATCACTGCCTCCGGCAGTCGTACCATCCTTGATCCCAGTAATGTGGTGGCCAGGCTCAAGTGCCTCGTTGGCGGAGTTGACATTCTCGACGAAGTAGAACAACACCAACGTAATATCTTGGGGATGCATGTCATGGATGGAATTTTCTACCAGTTAAGAGACATGGAGATGGAGCCGTTCCCAAGTGTGTCATGCCCATGGCTGTACGTTGTCAAGCTCTACTAGACGAGGCCCAGCGATCCCAAGAGCCCCCCCAGCACCAGCAGCTCCGCAGGCGGAGACAAGTACTATGGTCGCCGGTCCGAACACACTCAGAATGAACGGTCGCAAAGGGTGCTATGCTGATCATGGAGCCCGAGAAGACCGTCATTGGAAGATTGCTAGCACAACCTTTTAGCCTATATTTCATTATAATTGCATGGTAATGTTGTTGTGTCTTTTGGGCGTTGCCGCATGTGGCATTTTAAATTATCCTAAATATGTAAGATAATTATTAACCGTTGCCATTCTAAATTTGCCTCAACTATGAGCAGATCGTGCGGAGGGATGCGAGCAGAGCATGCCGGGGCTGCCTCAATGGTGAGCAACCAGCTGCATATAATAGTTATGGTCAACTGCCTGGCACCCGTGGGAGGCACGACGGCCCATCCATCAGACATGATGACAATATCTGGACCGTGTGTGATAGTGGGCAGACACGTACACATCCACATCCAGGAACTATTTCTGGTTTCAAACCCAAAACCTTCAATGTATTTTGATCTTGTTTCCCGTCACATTCTAAATTACCATGCAATAAGTAATTGCAAATCTATTCACACCGTTCAAACCTAAACATGTTTCCGCTTAGCACTAGGCTATAAAAACTACCCACTCGAAAATTACTACACATTCCTCTCCTCATCACAAAAAATGATCTTTCTTGTTAAGTTGAACCTTGCGTCTGCCATGGCCGGTAGGAGGAGTTTTGGGTCGAGATATAACCAGGGAGCAAAGACCAAGGCCGCGGAAGCAACAGAGAGATCCCCTACAGCAGATATGTCCCGTCGCACCGTGGAGGCCTCAAACAAACTCTCAGGCAAGGGCTCTCACAAGTGCTCTCACCGCATTGGTGGCGGTGCTAAAGTCCTTAGCCGTCGACGACGACATTCTTACTGAGCTAATTAAGCAGTAGGAGCTGATTGCCAGCTTGGTGAAGCTCCTGGAGATTAGCGATGCCTTAGTTGAGAAGGCGACCGGCCTCGTCGTGCAACTCATGGGTGACAAGGCGAAGCTCTGCCATGAGCTCGACAAGAAGAAGGAGGAGGCCGACGGCTAGAAGAAGCCGCATGAAAAGAGCAGTGCCTCGGCGGTGAAGCTGAAAGCCGTCGTCGAGGAACTTATGGATGACCTGAAGAAGCACCGCATCGAGTGCGAGCTGCTGGTGGAGGAATATGTGGCTGCTGTCAAGCAAAGTCATGAGGATGTGAAGAAGGAGATGGAGGAACTCCAGCCCAGCGACTAATACGTCCATTTTGCATCATGATTTCCTACTATTATTTATAATGTTTTATGCATAATAATGCTTTTGGGAGTAATTCTAATGCCTTTTCTCTCATAATATGCAAGCTTACACAAAGAAGGAGAATGCCGACAGCTGGAATTCTGGACCTGAAAAAGCTATGTCAGAGTTACCTATTCTGCACATCTCCAAATGAGCTGAAAATTTACAGAAAATTATATTGGAATATATGAAAAATACTGGAGCAAATAAGTACTGAAGGGGGTCCACCTGGTGAGCATAATAAACCAGGGTGCGCAAGGCCCGCACCCTGATGGCTTGTGCTCAGCCCAGCCCACCTCCGGTGCCCATCTTCTGGTATATACACTGGTACAACGACGTGCTATACAAACGGTTTTTAACCCCTTCCCACGACGACATTTGGAACCGTCGCGAAGTGAGTGTGGGCAATAGGGTGGTCCATCCCACATGACCCAGAAACTGTTAGGGATAGGCCCTCCTGGCACACAAGCTGGCTCGTGTGCGATCGGGTGAGGCATCGAAACCCAATTGTTTCCGTTCGTATGTACATCCCACACGGTGAATCCTAGAAAAACATTTCCGCTCATATGTATATCACGACAGTTTTTTGTGTGGAAACGTTTGTGGAAGGTGGCCTAATGCAAACAGTTCCCTGCCGGAAGCCGTGTGTGATTGTTAGTTGATCGAACACGCCTACTTTCTAGAAACCATGCATGTTGTTTGAGTTCATCGCCCACGGTGTTGTCTGAGTAACCGTATGCAATAGAAAACCCCAATAAGTAGGGTAATTAGCCTATTATTGATAATCCATGTACTAATCAAATTGATATTTCTTATAAAAACACACCAGATATTTCATATCCGTATGACAACGACCAGGATTTCATAATCGAATTACATCAGATAGCTTCGGCACTCAGTTCCGCCATTACACAACAACACCAAGTTTAAAATGCAACATCAAAAACCTTTGGAAAGTAGCATCATACACGGTAAATAGACAGATGAATCTCATCTTGGAAATTGCAGAAGCGGAAGGCAAATGTTGAGCCTTCAGTGATGTTGAATGTCCTTGCAACTTTAAGCTAGTGGCTATGGATAATTGCCCGCCCAACCTTCGTCCTCTTTAGCAAGACGTCAATATTGTACTGTGGGTGTTGAATGAATACCTTCCTCGCCTCTTGACCATGCTGGTGGTTTGAGAGGTAATCATTGGTAAACTGCTTTGAAAAGTAATGAAAACAAAGATATGCAAACAAGGTAAAAGAGTTAGTACCATCCTATAGTTGACTGATGGCACAAGGGGTAAAAACAAGGTAAAAGAGTTAGTACCATCCTATAGTTGACTTTTGTCTTCTTCATTGTGCAAACAAAGTTCTTGCTATTATTCTTTGCAAGTTTCTTCATCCTAACAATCTTTCTGAGTTTCTTAACTTGACTAATATTCATGGACATCTCATTTCCCCATATGAAAAATGGGTCGAACAGTGGGTCTAAGCCTCTGATAGCAGGACATACATGTGCAAGACCAAATTGTAAGAAACCTAAATATTAGAATGATTCCTGCAACTGCACAATAATGTCCTATTAGCAAAAGGACCATGCTTGAACAAACCTCGATGGTAAACCGCAGTGTCTCCAATTGTTTCCTTGCAACACACATAAGGAAGATCTTGATCAGGTTAAATGAGAGTTGTTATACTATCAGTAGAATATGTATTGAGTACAACCAAATTTGATTTATTTCACATGCGTAACAATACAAAATTGTACCCACAGCAAATGAAAATCAAATTGCAGAACTGAACCAAACAGTTAAATGGACAGCAGACCAAATGAACCAAAATAGTTAACTAAGCATGATATTGCAGAATAGAAACATGTACTAGAAGATAAGATAGTTAACAAAACAAAGAATGCTTGAGAACACTACTACGAAATGTAGCAATTGTTGGACCAAACTGTTAACTGAACATTACATTTCAGAGGACCAAAGTGTTAACTGAACATTATATTTCAGAGGACCAAACTGTAAACATCAGATTGCATATTAATATTACAGAGGACAAATCACTAGAAGGCATTAGCGGTGGCCTCGAGAAAACAACACGAATTTTATTTTAAAGTAGACAACCGCGTGGCGGTGTCGACGGTGGCCTCGAAGACGAGGTGCTCCTCCAAGATCTGGCGGTCGGCATGCATGGCAGCCATAGCGACCTCGTGCGCGCGTGCGGCCGTGATTTGCTTCTCCGCTGCCAGATGCTACTGAGCTCCATGTTATACTGCGTGCAAAATGGCTGTGGGCGGCGCTTAATTTGAGGAGGGGGACAGTGATTTCGGCGGAAGGTGTTGTGCCGTCGGTCGAGGCATGTGGGACGGGAAAGGAGGAGGATGGTGTGGGTGGGGTGTGGATTACCTGACCATATTGACGAGGCCGCGTAGCAAGAAGAAGGGTCGGCGGTGAGGAGGCCGTGCAGCAAGAAGAAGGGTCACAGGCGAGGAGGCGGCGCTGCAAGAAGAAGGGTCGCCGGCGAGGAGGCGGCGTTGCAAGAAGAAGGGTAGCCGGCGAGGAGGCGGCTGAAAGTGCAATCTTGCCCTTAAGTATATTTTTGATGTTGAAGACAAAATACATATAGGGGACTAACCATGTTTGCTGAGTATATACACAGGTCATTAGTCCTCTGGTTTTAATGTGCGTCATGGATACATCATATGAGATATTACTCAAGCAAATAATCAGTGAGGAAAGGAGCAAACAAAGACGAAGTATCTTGCTCTTTTATACATTTATTGAGTAATAGGGATCTCGCACTATTAAGAGGGGATCCGAGGTATATGATCAAGGCTTGCTCACAATCTACCTCACAAGAAGTTTTTCACAAAGACCAAAGTCCCTAGCAAAACTCCTTAGCCAAATAAAAACCACGACTCCTTCCCTTCATTTTATCCACAAGCTGAAACCATAGCCGGATCATCCGGACTTGGCCCCGGATCATCTAGGCTTGTCCCCGGATCATCCAGACATGTGCCCGGATCATCCGGGCTTTGGCCGGATCATCCGGATCCTGTCCCGGATCATCCGGATAATATCGCTCCCACATCACAGAACCTTGGTGGGTGAAGCCGGATCATTCGGGCTTCCTTCCGGATCATCCAGGCTTGCTTCCGGATCATCCGGGCTGTCCTCCGGTCTGTCCGGCCTCCACGCAGCACTACTGCTACCACTTTCATCCAGAGCTATAGCCAGTTCATCCGGATGCTGTCCAGATCATTCGGATGGTCCTCCAGATCATCCAGGCAAGTCAATGTCTGCTCAAAACGGCTCTAATTCATTGTGGGTATAAATAGCTCCTTACCTCTTCGAGATAAGGTTGAACACTCCACTTCAACACGCCCCAAGAACACCAGTGCTCTCTCTCTCTCTCTTGCTCAGCCATGAAATCTTAGATCCCAGTTTGATTCTTGAGAGTTTGAAAGATTTGTTCCAATCAAAAGAAAGATCTTCTCCCCCTCCTTCTTGTGACCAAAGCAAATGGTGATTTGAGCAAGTCTTGAGTTTTTCCCTTGGATCTTATTACTCTTGGAGGTTGGAGACTCCTAGGCGGTAGGAGTCTTTCGGTGAGGAATCAATCATTGTGATTACCCCCGGAAAGTTTGTGAGGGTTTGGAGACCACCCCAAGGTCTACCACCAGTGGTTGAGAAATGCCCCCATGGTGTTGTCTCAAAGGTAGAATAGGGTGAGCCTTCGCATTGGTGTGCCTTCGTGGTAACATCCACCTCTCTAACAGTGATGTAGCTTCCCTATATGGAAGTGAACATCGGCATACATCCTTGTCTCTTGGAGTTGCGGTTATCTCTAACCCTAACTTCCTACTTGTGGTTACTTGTCTCTTAGTCTTTACTTATATCATATTATGCTTGCTTACTCTCCTACTTGAGCTACTTGTTTACCTTGCTTAGCTCATAGCTACACACTTGCAATTGTTAGGCCAAACTTCATATTCCGCATTATTGCCTAAAATTGCTAAGTAACAATTAAAATTGTAATTGTACCTATTCACCCCCCTCTAGGTCCATCTCGATCCTTTCAATTGGTATCAGTGCCTTGTGCTCTATTCTTGTGGCTTAACCGCCCTAGAGCGAGATGAACCCCGATGGGACTCCCCTTGGTGCAGATCCGAAGAATACGGGTGCAGCTTCCACGGAAGCCAAGTCCTTCACTTCGGAGGATTAGGAACGAGATCTTGATAAGCAAAAGGAGGAGCATGATGCCTCTCTTGAGGCCTTGGTCCAAATGAGGATAGCCACACTAACCACGATACTTGCACCTCTTTCTGGTGGTGCGGCCTCGAGACCAGCTGTGCCTACTCCCCCACTTGGCCAACAACCTCCTAGTAATGAACACTCTAGTGTTCCTTGGCTTTATGCAAGACCTAAAATTGAGAAACCTAAGTATAACCCTCAAGGCAAACCTCCTTTACTTGATGACACTACCGATTTTGCTTTGTGGAGAGTTGCTATGCAGGATCATCTTCGTTATGGAAATGATGAGATGTTGGAGATCTTGGAGTATGGCTACCAAGCTGTTGACCCGAAGAATCTTACTCCAAGAGAGGTTTATGACAAGAATCTCAACGACACAACAACCATGTGCATAAGAAGAGGTATGACTGACAAGAAAAGGAGACCATACATACATATCACAAGTGCCAAGGAATTATGGGATATCATTGTGAGGACCAAGACCGGTACTTCCACTCTCCGGCTTGCTCAATATGAAATTGCCAAGGGTCAGTTGCAAAACTTTTGTATGGAGAAAGGTGAATCTCCCAAGCAACTACTTGAGCGTCTCATGACTCTCACTGCCGACATTGAGTCATGTGAAGTGTGACAAGACACAAGATGGATTCAACTTGACTAAGCGATTTCTCGTGGATAAGTTGCTTCATGCTCTTGCTCTGTATCATCACCAAATGGTGTGGGACATAAGACAACACCATGGATTCAAGGAAATGACTCCATATGATATCATATCCACTTTCCAACTATTTGAAGAGTCAAAGGCAAATGCCACAAAACATCTTGCCATGCATGGTACCTCAACATCAAAGATCAATCTTGCATTGAAGGCCAAGCATGTATGTGAAGAAGAGCAAAGTGAAGAAGAAGAAGATGATGATGATGAAGGATGGTGATGAGATTGACTCAGATGAGAGCCCGTCATATGAAGACATTGCTCTCTTTGTCAAGAAGTTTAGCGCGGGAAAATTCAAGGGAAGATTCCAGAAGAAGAAAGTGAGGAAATGCTACAACTGTGAAGAAACCAACCACTTCTCCAACGAGTGCCCTTATGAGAAGAGAGAAGATAAACCAAGGTTTCCCAAGACCTTTCCCAAGAAGAAGTTGCCAAATCCTTTGAACTCCAAGCTCAAGAAGAGAGATGGGAAAGCAATGGTTGCTCATGAAGAATCCGATCCGGATGATGTTAGTGGTGTTGCCGGAGTTGCTCAAGATTCTCAAAACACTTTGAGGCTAGTCAACAAGAGTGGTGATGTTGTCACCTACAACTATATGAAAGACTACAAGGGCAACGCTCACAAGTGCCTAATGGCAAAGGCCGTGGTAGAAGATGGAGAGGACCAAAGCTCTCCTGACAAGGTCAAGGTAACCCCACGATCAAATCCTCCTCTTTCACTCCTCCTACTCCTAGTGATGAGTATCTTGATGCGGAGGATAGTTATGAGGATGATGATATAGATGATCCTATGCTTGCTAAACTTAAATAAGTTCATGTGCTCCCTCAAAGGAAAGAAGCTCACTATGTTTCGTATGCTTATGGAAATGGTGAGTAAGCACACCATCACCATTAAGGAACTTGAAACCCTCGTCACCGAGGAAAAGGAAAAATATGAAATCCTTGAGCGGAAAGTCCAATATGACGAAGCACTAAATGATGAACATGCTTGAAAATTGGTGCAAACATTGATGTTCATACTAAAGATCTTGCCTCCTTGAAAAAGGCTAAGGACTCTTGCGAAGAGTTGATGAATGATAAAAGTAAGCTTGTGAAGTATCATGCTTCTCTCTCTAAGGATTGTGAGCTCCTATCTGTGTCCCTCAAGACTAAGGAAGAAGAACTCACCCTTCTTACAAAGAGTTTTGAGACGCTCAAGCTTTCTTATCTTGAAACTCTAGCCGAGGCCTACTCTTATCCTATTATCAATATTGATGCTTGTACTACTAACTCTAGTAGTGATCTAGCATCTATTCTTGAGGAGAATCGCTTTCTCAAGGCTCAAATCGAGAAAGGTCTCATGACATGTGCTCAAGGACAAAAGAACCTTAATGAGGTATTGAGCCAACACAATGAGGTGTTTGCCAAAGAGGGGCTCGGGTTTGACCCAAGCACAAGCAAGAAGAAGTCGTCCTCTCAAAAGTGCACCACCCCTCTAAAAGAAACATTTGTACGAGAAGGGCACAAGGAGAAAGGTAAGGTTGTTAGTGGGAAGGACACAAGGGGCATGCCCACTCTCAACAAGCCAAAAGAGTTCATGCCTCCATCCTATGTACTTCGTAATACCAAGGATGGATAAGTTTATGTAAAATTTGTTGGCCCTCGAAATGCATTCCGATCCTATGCTATTTGGGTCCCTAAGACCCTTGTGACTAACTTGAGAGGTCCCATTGCAAAATGGGTGCCTCTAACCAAGTCATAATTGTGTGTAGGTTGCCTTCTCCGGTGGAGTAAAATGGGTGATTGATAGTGGATGTACCAATCATATGACCGGAGATAGCAAATTGCTCTATGATTTCATGGAAGCTGTTCAACCATTTATGAGCATTATGTTTGGTGGAGGATCAAAAGGACAGGTACTCGGGTTGGGCAAGGTGGCTATCACAAATGACATGTCTCTAGCAAATGCCATGCTTGTTCAATCCCTTAAATATCATTTGCTTCCTGTTCGCCAATTGGCTTCTGTTGGTTATGATACATTGTTTGGACTAACGGATGTGAAAGTCTTTAAGAGAGATACTCTCGAAGTGGCTTTGTTGGAGAGTTGGATGTCAACCTTTACACGATTGATTTCTCGAAAGAGAGCACATTCCATGCAACTTGTCTAATGGCCAAGGCCGAGAAGGGGTGGCTATGGCATCGCCGACTAGCCCATGTAGGCATGAAAAACCTTCAAGATCTCTTAAAGGGTAATCACATCCTTGGACTAACCAATGTCTCTTTTGAGAAAGATTGTGTGTGTAGTGCATGCATAGCCGGGAAGCAACATCAATCAAAGCACCCACCCAAGAATATCGTGTCTACTTCAAGGCCTTTGGATATCCTTCATGTGGATCTTTTTGGGCCTCCTTCATGGGATAGTCTTGGTGGAAAAAATATGGGCTTGTCATTGTTGATGATTATTCAAGCTATACATGGGTGTTCTTCCTCAAATCCAAGGATGAGATGAAGATCACCTTCATTGATTTTGCCAAGAAAGCACAACGCAAGTTTGATAAAGACATCTTGGCAATAAGGAGTGATAATGGCTCAAAGTTCAAGAACTATACCTTGGAAGAATTTCTTAGTGATGAAGGGATTGAGCATCAATATTCTGCTCCATACACTCCTCAACAAAATGGTGTAGCCGAAACGAAGAACTGTACACTCGTGGAGATGGCAAGGTCCATGTTGGATGAATACAAGTCGCCACATAGTTTTTGGGCTGAGGCTGTCAACACTGCGTGTCATGCATCAAACCGGCTCTTCCTCCACACTATATTGGAAAAGACTCCATATGAGCTCCTAACTGGGAACAAGCCGAATGCCAAGTACTTTCGTGTATTTGGGTGCAAATATTTCATCCTCAACAAAAGAGAACGGTTAGGAAAATTTCAATCCAAAACAAATTGAGGGCATATTTGTTGGCTATGGATCAAACTCTCATGCCTATAGAGTCTACAACAAATCCACTGGATGTGTTGTAGAAACTTGTGACATGGTGTTAGATGAATTTAATGGCTCCCATGGGGAGCAAGTTGATCTAAGTGATGTAGGTGAAGAAGATTCTTCTCAAGATATTTTGACTATGGGTGTTGGTGCACTTCTTCCAATGGAACAAGAACCTCATAATGATGAGGAAGAAGATGAAAGCTTCACACATCATCAAACCACTCCAACACCCATACCTCCTCAAGCTCCTACTACTCAACCAATGCCCATAGTCCAAGTACAAGAAGATGTTCAAGTCCCTCTTCATGATAATATTCAAGAACAAGTTCATCATCAAGGGCAAGAACAAGAACGTGCAATCATTGATAATGAACCTCAACGAATGCAATATGAAGAAGAAGATCTTCCACCACACATTAATGATCCATATGTTGAGGACATGGATGATGGACATGAAGTTGAACCTCGCGAAACCCTAACCTCATTCATGCCTCGAGTGGCCGGTCGTGTTGATGTTGATAAAATTCTCACCGGCATATCAGAAGGTAGAGTCACCCGTAAACAATTGAAAAACTTTTGTGCTCACTTCTCGTTTGTGTCTAGTGTTGAGCCTCTCAAGGTACAAGAAGCATTGATGGACAACAACTGGCTCATTGCTATGCAAGAAGAGTTGAACAGTTTTAGACACAACCAAGTGTGGTCGTTAGTCGAGAGGCCAACTACGGAGCACAATGTCATTGGTACAAAATGGATTTTCAAGAACAAACAAGATGAGAATGGTGTAATCATCCGTAACAAGGCAAGGTTAGTGGCACAAGGGTACTCACAAGTTGAAGGTTTGGACTTTGGTGAGACCTTTGCCCCCGTTGCCCGTCTCAAATCTATTCACATCTTACTTGCTTATGCTGCTTTCAATGGTTTTACATTACATCAAATGGATGTGAAGAGTGCTTTCCTTAACGGTCCTCTACAAGAAGAAGTATATGTATCTGAAAGGATCGAGAAGAGGTGTCTAGAGGGGGGGGGGGTGAATAGACTCTAAGCAAGAAAAGTTGCAGTTTTTAAATTCTTTAAGTTGAAGTGGAGTTTTGGCACAAGTTTAACATTCACAATACATATCAAGCAAGCATGCAAATAGTATATGAGCAGCGGAAAGTAAAGCATGCAAATTGCAAGAATGTAAAGGGATGGGATTGGAGTGTGCAAACGCAATTTGGAGACACCGAGAATTTTGAGCCGTGGTTCCGATAGGTGGTGCTATCGTACATCCACGTTGATGGAGACTTGAAGGGTAACAGTTGCGCGAGTCCACGGAGGGCTCCACCCACGAAGGGTCCACAAAGAAGCAACCTTGTCTATCCCACCATGGCCGTCACCCACGAAGGACTTGCCTCACTAGGGTAGATCTTCATGAAGTAGGCGATCTTCTTGCCCGTACAAACTCCTTGGTTCAACTCCGCAATCTTGTCGGAGGCTCCCAAGTGACACCTAGCCAATCTAGGAGACACCACTCTCCAAGAAGTAACAGATGGTGTATTGATGATGAACTCCTTGCTCTTGTGCTTAAAATGATAGTCTCCCCAACACTCAACTCTCTCTCACAGGATTTGGATTTGGTGGGAAGAAGATTTGAGTGGAAAGCAACTTGGGGAAGGCTAGAGATCAAGATTTATGTGGTAGGAATGGAATATCTTGACCTCAACACAAGTGTAGGTGGTTCTCTCTCAGAAAATGTATGTTGGAAGTGTAGGCATGTTCTGATGGCTCTCTCTACGAATGAAGAGTGTGTGGAGGGGTATATATAGCCTCCACACAAAATCTAACCGTTACACACAACTTACCAAACTCGGTGGGACCGAATCGTGAAACTCGGTCGGAGCGATTTAGCAAATAATGTGACCGTTAGGAATTTCGGTGGGACCGACATGTCATCTCGGTGAGACCGATATGGTTAGGGTTAGGGCATAACATAATCTCGGTGAGACCGATTACACAAACACGGTGAGACCGATTTTGGTAATAGATACATAGAGGGTTGGTCAGGCAAACTCGATGGGACCGATTCGCTAATCTCGGTTAGACCGAAACGTTACAAAGGGGAACAGAGAGTTTGCATTGTAATCTCGGTAGGACCGATTACACAAACTCGGTGAGACCAATTTTGGTAATGGACATACACAGAGAGATTACAATCCCATCTCGGTGAGACCGAAAAGACTAGGGTTTGTGGCAGTGGCTATGTCATCTGAACTCGGTGGTGCCAGATAGAAAGATTCGGTAGGGCCGAGTTTGACTTTTGGTTTGGGACATATGTGGATGTGAGGAAGTGGTTGAGGGTTTTTGGAGCATATCACTAAGCACTTTGAGCAAGAAAGACATTAAGCAACACCTCATCCCCTCTTAATAGTATTGGCTTTCCTATGGACTCAATGTAATCTTGGATCACTAAAAGTAAAATGTAGAGTCTTGTGCTTTTAGCTTGAGCCAATCATTTGTCCTTAGCATCTTGAAGGGGTTCCACATCCTCTAGTCCATGACACTCCATTTTTGAACTTATCTGAAACATACTAGGTAAAAGTATTAGTCCAACAAGAGATATGTTGACATTAATTACCAAAATCACCCAGGGAGCACTTGTGCTTTCAATCTCCCCCTTTTTGGTAATTGATGGCAACATACATCAAAGCTTTAGATAAAGATATAGAGAATAACAAGTAAAGCTTTGGAAAGACATGTAACATGCATAGGCTCCCCTACATGTATGCAATCATGTAAATATAGAATATAGGAGCATGTGAATGCATAAGCATGACAGAGTAAGCAATGTGTTACATGTATCTTGGCTATATGCATCAAAGACAATGATGTGAATATGGGAAATGTACCTTCATGCTCATGAGTCCTTCTTGCAAACAGTATGTACATCAGCAAGAAATCTTCATACACATGACTGTGATGCATATACTTACCTTGTGGTCTTGAGTTGGCTTAGGAAGGAGTGGACCTGCGTAAACAAGGTTAGATAACACAGATACACCTACTAGCCAGAGCAAACAAAAGAAACCACAAGAATACCAAGACTGGGATGACATGTAGAGAGTGAGTACTGAGTACCACATTGGATATAGACATGTCCCCAAAGGTAAAGATGTGCAATGAATTCAAGGATTTCCTTCCCTTAGAAGTCTTGCTCCCCCTGAATCTAGCATGGGATACTGGAAGAAGATAGGGAACAGAAAATCGGAGCAAAGAAAAGAAACAGAGCTAAAGCAATCAATCAAATATGAACATGTCTTTCCCCTCTTAAAGACATGTGACTTCTCTCCTCTTGAACACCGAGCATCTGGAGTATCTCTCTCTTCCTGAGTGTTCCTCCCCCTATAGAAATGATTAAGCTTTGATGTGATCTCTCTCTCCCCCTTTGACATCAATTTCCAAGAAGGGCTCTTCTGGATTTTTGTCACAAATGGGTTTGGTCCTTGAGTCACAGAACAAAGCAGCAAGTCGAATGTGATGCTGGTAGAGGACAAGAATCACTGAGTGGAGCTGGATCAGAAAGAATGCAGGAACAAGTGGCAAGCTATCTTTCCTGCAGTGAAATCGGTGGCACCGAGTTGTGTGCTTCGGTTGCACCAAAAGAATTCGGTTGGACTGAAAGCAACAGACCAGTGGGACCGAGTTCATCGCAGAGAAAACACTTGTCACCTCAGCTCACTAGATAAATAACATCTCACAAGGATTTGCAAGGAATTAACTGAAGGATTTGCAATGAATTGGATGGAGGGAATGCAGAACAAAAAGAAACAGAAAAGAAATCTAGATGAAGTTTTTTTTGAAAGGGGAAACAAATATGCATGAGACAAATGCAAGAGCACAAGAACTTCATCTAGAATTGGTCGGCGACAAGGTCACCTATGTTAGAGTATATTGACTTAGGAGTCAAGTGAGATCACTTGATCATAGGTCATACTCATCGTTTAAGCTCAAAATGGGGTTACCATTTTTTGTTTAAGAATTTTGGTGTATTCGCATCTTGTTGAGTTGCTTTGACTCATGACTTGGAGTAAAGCTTCTCTAAGATGGAATAACATACCTTGGGTGGTGGTGTTGATCGTGGTCATGTAGTTGAACTTGTGTGGGTTGCTCAAGGTTGATGTAGCTCATCAAGAGTTGGGAGCACCACTTGGAATTTTAGTTCATCTACCTACATGGGTTAGTTTTGCAAGGAAAAAAACTTGTGTATCCAAAATGACAATCATGATACTCAATGTAGAATTTGTCAAAGGATATGTTTGAAGGGTTTCGTGCTTCCTTGTCTTCAACCACCATTGTGTAGAAACTTGGTGATGTAGAGATTGCTCAAGATGTGAGTGAGTTGCAATCTCATAGATTTAGATTCATCCAAGTACCTACAAGGGTTAGATAACATGCAAGGTGCAAATATATCCAAGACATAAGATTGTCATCATAAGAGAAATATCAAGGATTAGTCATAAGCTCATGTCTTGCATGTATCCAAACGGAGTTCCTACTCCAACTTTGAAGCATCAATGATGTTAATGTTGGAAATATGCCCTAGAGGCAATAGTAAAATATTTATTATTATATTTCCTTGTTCATGATAATTGTCTATTGTTCATGCTATAATTGTATTAACTGGAAACCGTAATACATATGTGAATACACAGACCACAACATGTCCCTAGTGAGCCTCTAGTTGACTAGCTCATTGATCAATAGATGGTTATGTTTTCCTGACCATGGACATTGGATGTCATTCATAACGGGATCACATCATTAGGAGAATGATGTGATGGACAAGACCCAATCCTAAGCATAGCACAAGATCGTGTAGTTCGTTTGCTAAGAGCTTTTCTAATGTCAAGTATCATTTCCTTAGACCATGAGATTGTGCAACTCCCGGATACCGTAGGAATGCTTTGGGTGTACCAAACATCACAACGTAACTGGGTGGCTATAAAGGTGCAATACAGGTATCTCCGAAAGTGTCTGTTGGGTTGGCACGAATTGATACTGGGATTTGTCACTCCGTATGATGAAGAGGTATCTCTGGGCCCACTCGGTAATGCATCATCATAATGAGCTCAGTGTGAATAAGGAGTTAGTCATGGGATCATGCGTTACGGAATGAGTAAAGAGACTTGCCGGTAATGAGATTGAATAGGGAAACCGACGATCGAATCTCGGGCAAGTAACATACCGATAGACAAAGGGAATTGAATATGGGATTGATTGAATCCCCGACATTGTGGTTCATCCGATGAGATCATCGTGGAACATGTGGGAGCCAACATGGTTATCCAGATCCCGCTGTTGGTTATTGGCCGGAGAACGTCTCGGTCATGTCTGCATGGTACCCGAACCCGTAGGGTCTACACACTTAAGGTTCGGTGACGCTAGAGCTGTTATGGGAAATAGTATGTGGTTACCAAAGGTTGTTTGGAGTCCCGGATGAGATCCCGGGCGTGATGAGGAACTCCCGAATGGTTTGGAGGTGAAGATCGATATATTGGACGAAGGGTATTGGAGTCCGAAATTGTTCCGGGGGTACCAGGTGACGACCAGCGTGTCCGACAGGGGTTTCGGAGGCCCCGACAAGCGTTGGGGGGCCTTATGGGCCAAGGGGAGGGGACACATCAGCCCACTAAGGGGCTAAGCGCCCCTCCTACCCCATCTCACTTAACCTAGAGAGGTGGGGGTGCCTCCCCTAGGGCAGCCACCCCTCCCGGCTTGGGGGGCAAGTTTCCTAGGGGTGGGCGCGCCCAAGCCCATCTAGGGTTTCCCCTGTGGCCGCCGCCCCTCCCCTAGGGAAACCCTAGGGATTCTCCTCCTCCCCCCTCCCCCTATATACAGTGAGGGAGAGAGAGGGCAGCCGCACCCCTTCCCGGGCGCAACCCCTTCCTCCTCCTCCGTAGTGCTTGGCGAAGCCCTCACTACTAGGAAAAGGCCTACTAGTGGCGCACCAGTTTTGCCTACTAATGGCGCACTACTGGTGCGCCACTAGTACCACGCCACTAGTATTAAACTCTAATGGCGCACCACTGGTGCGCCATTAGTATCTGGTGTTCTAATGGCGCACCATGTAGTGCGCCATTAGTATTGCCCATAGTGCGCCACTAGTGTCTGCTATACTAATGGCGCACCACATGGTAGTGCGCCATTAGTAACAATTTTTTAAAATTTCTTTTTTGTTTTTCCTTAATCTCAGGTCACTATTTCACATATGAGATATCCAACACATATATATACAACAAGCATCCATATAACAATCATATCCAACACACAAGTTTCATCATATATACATACATAGCCAACACATAGTTCCATCGTTACATATTACAAAAGTTTCACATTGTTCATCCAACACCGTTATCCATCAATTCACAAAAGTTTCACATTGATACAAAATAAAAACACAAATGGAAAAGAAGCACTCCATCCATGCAAGCTTCCGTGAATTAAATCAAATCTGCAAAATGATAAACAAGAAGTTAGAAGAAGAAGAAGAAGACTAGAAGAATACTAGAAGAAGAAGAATACTAGAAGAAGAATAATAATAATAAGAAGAAGACTATAAGCTTATTATGTAAACTTGATCATTTTGTGCTAACATATGTTATTTTGGAGCTAACCTATAGGAAACTAAGCATATAAGCTCTAAGTTAGCATATTAGAGCCAACTTAGGTAAAATGAAGCTAATCTATGTCATTTTGGAAAAGAAGAAGAATAAGAAGAAGACTATAAGCTTATTATGTAAACTTGATCATTTTGTGCTAACATAAGTTATTTTGGAGCTATAACCTATAGGAAACTAAGCATATAAGCTCTAAGTTAGCATATTAGAGCCAACTTAGGTAAAATGAAGCTAACCTATGTCATTTTGGAAAAGAAGAAGAATAAGAAGAAGACTATAAGCTTATTATGTAAACTTGATCATTTTGTGCTAACATAAGTTATTTTGGATCTATAACCTATAGGAAACTAAGCATATAAGCTCTAAGTTAGCATATTAGAGCCAACTTAGGTAAAATGAAGCTAACCTATAGGAAACTAAGCATATTAGAGATAACATAGGTAACTAAGTATATATATTTCATTTTGGAGATCTGGCATACCTGACATAGTTCAGTTCTCATTGTTCTTCTCCTTCTCCTTCCTCAGCTTGATGCCCCAAGAGCGGCAAGGCGGTGGAGGCAGTGGGATGTAGTCTTCTACCACAATTGGCGTGGTCATGTCGCCCAGCTGTGGGATCGCCAGCGCCACCACCAATGCGTGGTCATTGTCAGGCACCACCACCATCGCGAGGCCACCTTCAGGCAGGACGGGCACGATCATCGCTAGGTCATCCTCAGCCACCTCCATCTCTTGCCCATGGTCAGCCACCACCATCTCTTGCCCATGGTCAGCCACCACCATCTCTTGCCATTGGTCAGCCACCACCAGCACTAGGTCATCCTCAGCCTGATGCCCATCATCATCGTGCAGCTCCTCATCCCCACTCTGCTCCTCTTCTCCCCCACTCCAGTCCGGATCATCCTTCTTGTTGTCTTTGCTGCTGCCAGAATCGCTGCTGCTTTTGCTAAAGCCAGAATCGCTGTTGCTTTTGCTACAGCCATAGTCGCTGCTGCTTTGGCTGTAGCCAGTGTCGCTGCTGCTGCTCCCATTGCCTGTCCAAATGCAACAATGATCGTTAACAATCGATGTGAGACAAAGCCAAATGTAGAGGAATAAGAAGAGGTAGAACGTACTGGCATCATCATCGTCAGCGTAGCGCATGCGACACATAGTCGCGTTGAACACCTTCACGATGAGCATGGTGGCGTCGTCGTTGTACCTGAAGAGAAAGAAGTACCGCAGCCGCAGGTCGTAGGCACGGTAGAACTTCTCCCACCCATGATATAAGTACATGTGGCCCTCCTTGATCACCAACTCCACATCCCACAGCCTGTGTAACCCACTTCCGGCCTGTCGCAGCTTCACATTATTTGGCGGATCTTCACCCAGCATGTTCATAAAACTGTCAGGCAGCCTCTGCAGTTTGGGACAATGAGTGATGTAGCAAACAACAGATATCATAATGAGATGGGTGAAGGGGAGATCTCTCGTTTTATATACCTGCGTCATGGATGATACCGAAGTCCCAAGTATGATACTTAAGAACTCGAAAGCATCCAACTCGTACTGCGGTGTGTCAGAGCGGCGGTGGCTTCTTCCCCCCATCTCTGATAAGCAGCAGAAGAGACCAATTAGTACCCAGACAATTAATGAATTAAAGCTTTAAACACTTGCTAAATAGTTATAGCAGCACATCACAAGTAAGTACTAAGTAAACAGCAGGTCAGCAGCACAACACAACTAACTAGCAGCAGCAAAGCACAAAACAACACACTATGTATAGCAGCAAGCAACAGTGCAGCATAGCACAAGGAAACACAGTACAGAGCACCACCGCACCAGTATACCAGCAACCAGCAGCAGCAGGGCATGACTAGGTGCAAGAAAAACAGCACCAGCAACCCGTAGCTTGAAAATGTTTAGTTAGAATCAAAATGGTTGGCCACAGTCCACAGATCCAATAAATCTGCAGCACACATGACTACATGAGCATATCTGTATATGACACAATAGAGCAGCCACAACTACACTACAGAACTACTAGCAGCCTAGCACTAACAGAAGCCAACGAGCAACCGAAGTTGTACTAGCATCCTAGCACTAGCAGAAGCCAACGAGCACTAAAAAAAATCATGGATTGCTGTTGACCTAAACACTAGTCAAATACAGTAGGAAATATATTGCATCCAACTATCATAGATGCAGTGCAAGTGTGTACCCATACCTATTATGCTATTATACCTAAACACTAGTCAAATACAGTAGGAAATATATTGCACCCATAAACAAAATGCCTATGCTTGTGCTTCCCGGGTGTTGTTTTGCTGGAAAGTTTTAAAGGACGACTAGAAGAAACTCAGTTGATATGACGACCGTTCTTGACAGACTTCTGTGACAGCCAACTTGCAGTTCGGACTGGGATGCAGAGAAGAGCCAACCAAACAACATTTGAGGTGAGGTCACCAACAATAACTACAGTGCAGTTCTTCTGCACTTTCTGCCTCACACACATGATTAAACAAGACATGACAGACCTAGCTAGCTAGCTGTATGAAATGACTTGGGGATCAATCGAGATCCTAACTAAATAAACTTGATTTGATTAGCTCATTGATGGAGGGGTCTGCAGTTGTGGATTAAATCTTCGCTCCACATATCAAGGTGCAGATTTTACCAAATATCTATTCATACTTCCCAGAACAAACAACTCTGCACTGCTTTTACACAGATAGCACACAAATCTAACATACGCCACTTGTTGTGAAATAAACAGAACAGGGATGGTGAAACCACCCAGCAGTTTCAAATTCTTGGAGTATATATATTACAAACTGAAAAGAACAAGAGTCTACAGCTCTATTACAGACCATAGTTGTGGTCAATCTTCAGGCATATTAGCGTATCCATCCGGACATGATAGTGTGATGACTTCTAGGGTAAAATCAGTAGCCAGACAGTTTTGTCATACTCTCAGTTTAGACTGCATTACTTTTGTTAGTAGTACCAATGACTAGAACAAGTTCAGTTCATAGTACAAATGTCAATTCAGAACCAACACCAATTGAACCATTTCTAAAATCTCCTCTCTGTTTTTCCATGAAACTAACTTGTGACTTCAACAACACTACATATAAAACTTTGGTGAATGGATGTATATAAAAGTTCTCCATACTTTCTATGGTTCCATGTCTTCATGGATTATAAACATGTTTCTTCAATTGGAAATAGGGTATAGTGTTTGGGAAGTAACAATTTCTGCAGGATACGAATTAGTGTTGTTCCTAAATGACACTTGAATGCAATAGTCTCTTTTGCCATGCCATTGCTTGTTTCAGATGTTATATCTCTGTTATGTTCATTTGTATGCAAATGGCTTGTTACAACTTCTTTAATTCTTCATTGTTTTAGACTAATTCTCAAATATTAATGGGTTGCTGACCAAAATTAGCAATTTTTTGAACCTAATTTGACCTAAATTAGAGAGGTATTTGACCTAAACCTAGCAATAGAGAGAAGAAGAGGGCATGGCTGGGAGGGAGTAGAGGAGGAAGAGAGGAGAAGAGAGGCAGAGGGAGGAGGGTTACCTGACCATGATGAGGTGGTGGCCGGAGCGGAGACGACGGAGGGCGGAGAGGGCGAGCTTGGGGGAGGCGGGGATAGACGGCGGGGAGGTTGCGGGCCTCCTCTCCTGGTGGACGTGGGGCCTCCTCTCCTGGTGGACGTGGGGCGGCGCCGAGGCTCCAAGTCTCCGGCGGCTCCGAGGGTTAGGGAGGGGGGCGAGGGAGGCGGCGCTCGCGGGGGAGGCGGGGCTCGGGGGGGAGGCGGCGCTCGAGGGGGAGCAAGGGGAGAGGGAGGCGGCGGGGGCGCGTGGGCGGCTACGGCGGACGGAGGGGGTGGTGGCGCTCGAGGGGGAGGAAGGGGAGAGGGAGGCGGCGGGGGCGCGTGGGCGACTGCGGCGGACGGAGGGGGCGGCGGCGTGTACGGTTGGGGAATCTAGCAAGGGAGGGAGTTTTGCAAAAAAAGAATAAAAAACAACAGTAGTGGCGCACTATGAGGCCGGTGCGCCATTACTAGTTAGCACTAGTAATGGTGCACCTTGCCTTAATGCGCCATTATTATCTTCGGAAAATAAGAAAAAAAATTACTAGTGGCGCACCGTGTGCCTGGTGCGCCATTAGTGTCTTCCACACTAATGGTGCACCTGCACATGGTGCGCCACTGCTATATAGTAGTGGCGCACCACATGACAGGTGCGCCATTAGTGCCCATTCCATCTATAGCCCTTTTCCTAGTAGTGCCTGCAGGAACACCACAAGCTCCACCACCACGCCGTCGTGCTGCCGAAGCTCTCCCTCAACTTATCCTCTCCCCTTGCTGGATCAAGAAGGAGGAGACGTCCCCAGGCTGTACGTGTGTTGAACGCGGAGGCTCCGTCCATTCGGCGCTAGATCGGATCTTCCGCGATTTGAATCGCCGCGACTACGACTCCATCAACCGCGTTCTAGTAACGCTTCCGCTTAGCGATCTTCAAGGGTATGAAGATGCACTCCCTCTCTATCTCGTTGCTAGTATGTCCTAGATTTATCTCGGTGACACGTAGGAATTTTTTTGAATTATTACTACGTTCCCCAACAGTTCAATTCACCTCTCAACCTGCAAAACACTTTCTCATCAAGTGGTTTAGTGAATATATCCGCCAATTGCTTGTCGGTACGAACATGCTTAAGGTTAATGTCCCCTTTGGCAATGTGATCTCGAATGAAATGATGATGAACTTCAATATGCTTAGTTCGAGAGTGTTGCACGGGATTGTGAGCAATCTTGATAGCACTTTCATTGTCACAAAGTAATGGAACATGTTTCACATATATCCCATAATATTTAAGAGTTTGGGTCATCCAAAGTAATTGAGCACAACATGAACCAGCGGCAATGTATTCTGCTTCGGCGGTGGATAAGGATACCAAGTTTTATTTCTTGGAGGACCAAGACACAAGAGATCTACCAAGAAATTGACAAGTACCCGAAGTGGACTTTCTATCAACCTTGTCACCGGCATAGTCCGAGTCGGAGTAGCCAACAAGATGAAAAGAGGACCTATTTGGATACCAAATGCCAAAATTTGGTGTATGGATCAAGTATCTCACTATCCTTTTCACGGCCTTAAGATGACATTCTTTAGGGGCGGCTTGATATCGTGCACACATGCACACACTTAGCATAACATCGGGACGTGAAGCACATAGGTATAACAATGAACCAATCATGGAGTGGTAAACCTTTTGATCAACCGGTTCACCATCTTTGGTCAAATCAAGATGTCCACTAGTAGGCATGGGTGTAGTCATACCTTTGCATTCTTGCATATTGAACTTCTTGAATAAGTCCTTGGTGTACTTCGTTTGAGAGACAAATGTACCTTCCTTAGTTTGCTTGATTTGCAAAGCAAGAAAGAATTTGAGCTCACTCATCATCGACATCTCAAACTTCTCCGACATTAGCTTTCCAAACTTTTCACTAAAGTGAGGGTTAGTCGAACCAAATATAATATCATCAACATAGATTTGGCACACAAATAGTTATCCATTAACCCGTTTAGTAAAAAGAGTATAATCAATCTTTCCAATTTCAAAGGCTTTTTCAATAAGGAACTTGGTCAAGCATTTATACCACGCTCTAGGAGCTTGTTTAAGACCATAAAGAGCTTTGTGATGTTTGTAAACATGATTAGGTTTCTTAGGATTGACAAAACCGGGAGGTTGCTTAACATAAACTTCCTCCTCTATTTCACCATTTAGAAAAGCACTTTTAATATCCATTTGGTACAAGGTGATATCATGGTGATTAGCATAGGCAAGTAATAAGCGAATGGACTCAAGTCTAGCAACGAGGGCATATGTCTCACCATAGTCCATACCTTCGACTTGAGTGTAGCCTTGGGCAACAAGACGTGCTTTGTTGCAAACTACTTGTCCATCTTCATCTTGCTTGTTGCGAAACACCCATTTGGTACCGATGATGTTGTGGTTGTTGTCGGGCTTCTCATCCAATGTCCACACTTGGTTTCTCTCAAAGTTGTGAAGCTCTTCATGCATTGCGTTTATCCAATCCGGATCTTCCAATGTTTCTTCAACCTTCATGGGTTCAATGCTAGAGATGAATGAATAATGTTCACAAAAGTTAGCCAAGCAAGTTTTAGAGCGAGTAATTCTCTCGGTTTGGATATCATTGTAGATTTGCTCGACGAGATGGTCTTTGGCAACTCTTGATTGAACTCGTGACAACTTTTGCTTGGATCTTGGTGGAACATCTTCTTCATCTTGTTCTTCTTCTTAGCCTTCTTCATTGTTGACGTTGTCGTTCTCTTGTCGTGGTGGAGAAGGAGGTTGTTGATATTCATCTTGGTGTACTTCCTCGTTTTCTTTGTCTTGGTGTGTCCCACTTGTGGATGCTTCCGTATCAACTCTTGGTTCACCTTGTCGTGAGGTGGAAGCTTCCACTTGGACGGACGAGGTACTCTCCTTCACCTCCGTTGGATGAATCTTGCCAATAGACAAGTCTTGGATTGCTTCCGATGGGTCTTTGTCTCCTACATGAATTGGCAATTGCTCTACTTGCGAGCCGTTAGATTCCTCAAACTTCACATCTACCGTCTCTTCAACCTTTCGGGTGAAATTATTGTAGACACGGTAAGTGTGAGAGTTTGAGCCATAACCTAGTAGGAAACCTTCATGAGATTTAGGAGCAAATTTAGAACGATGATGCTTATCAAGAATGTAGCACTTTGAGCCAAATACTCGAAAGTATCCAACTTGGGGTTTGTTACCGGTGAGGAGCTCGTATGCCGTCTTGCCAAGTAACTTGTGAAGATACAAGTGATTTGTTGCATGACAAGCTGTCTCAACCGCTTCAGCCCAAAAGTGCTTCGGCATATTGTACTCATCAAGCATCTTTCTCGCCATTTCGATGAGCGTCCGGTTCTTCCTCTCAACAACTCCTTTTTGTTGAGGTGTGTACGTAGCTGAGAACTCATGTGAAATCCCTTCTTCGTCAAGAAAGGTGTCCACATTTGCGTTCTTGAACTCCGTTCCGTTGTCGTTGCAAACCTTCTTGATCTTCACTTCAAATTGATTTTGGGCCTTCCTAGCGAAGTTTTTGAAGATATTTTGGACCTGCAATTTATCATCGAGAAAGAACACCCACGTAAATCTTAAAAAATCATCGAGTATAACTAGACCAAAAGAATTTCCACCAAGACTCTTGTAAGCGTTGGGACCGAAAAGATCCATGTGAAGTAGCTCGAGCGGCCTCCTTGTGGTCATGATGTTCTTCACGGGATGCCTTCCTCCAACCTGTTTACCTGCTTGACAAGCGCTGCAAAGTCTATCCTTATCAAATATGACATCGTTAACGCCATGGATATGATTTTCTTTAATAAGCTTGTCAAGGTTTCGCATGCCCACATGACCTAACCGTCTATGCCACAACCAGCCTTTAGAGGATTTAGCAATTAAGCAAGTTCTAGGTTGATCCTTTTTAGTGAAATCAACATTGTAAAGATCACCTCTATGTATACCGGTAAATACCATCTTATGATTATCTCTATGAAACACTTGGCAATCTACTTCAGTAAATAGGACATTAAAACCGTAATCTGCAAGTCTAGATACTAAAAGTAAATTGTACCCAAGAGATTCAACGAGCATGACATTTTGTATGGAGCTATCATGTGAGATGGCCACCTTACCGAGGCCAACCACCTTACCCTTTGAGTTATCACCAAAAGTGACATACTTTCAAGGGCCGTCGTTTTCAGCAAGATCATGAAACATATCTTTATCTCCGGTCATGTGATCGGTACATCCACTATCAAGAACTCATTCCTTTCCTCCTGCCATGTATCCCCGAAGATTTGCCATAAGACCAAAGTGTCTCATTGCATCATCAAGATCAAAGTCACTATCATCATCCTCATAATAGTATCCATGTTCAACATCGTCATGTGATGGATGAATTCCTAGAGAGGGTGATTCGTTAGAATGAGTTTGACAATAATCTTCTTTACGAATTTTAATGGCTTCAAAAATAATATCGCAAATAATTCGAACATCTCCTTTGGCATGCATAAGATTTGTAAGCTCAAATAGACAATCACCAAACTTAGGATCATTGGAATTCATCTTACTCAAGGCAATAGACTTATGGAGAATTTCATCTAGATTTTTCAAGGAATAATTTGGAAAGCGTTCCTCAAGAAATTTCCGTATGGTGTAGGCACACTTAAGAGTAGGCAAGCAAGCTATCAAGTTTCTAGGCAAACCTCTAGTGATAAGATCAATAGTTCTAAGATTGCGAATCATGTCAATTGACTCATCAAGGGTAGGATGGATAGGATCAACATGAGGTGCACAAGGGCTAGTAATGTACTTGTTTAAATGATATTCATTGAAAATCACAAGCATCTCATTTTTCCACTCATGAAAGTACTCTCCATCAAGTATAGGCACTCTATGTCTAAGACTCCCCAAAGTAGACTCATCCATGTTCCTCCAATGGTGTTTAAACCAAAGAAATGGAGACCAAAGCTCTAATACCAATTGAAAGGATCGAGAAGAGGTGTCTAGAGGGGGGGGGGGTGAATAGACTCTAAGCAAGAAAAGTTGTAGTTTTTAAATTCTTTAAGTTGAAGTGGAGTTTTGGCACAAGTTTAACATTCACAATACATATCAAGCAAGCATGCAAAGAGTATATGAGCAGCGGAAAGTAAAGCATGCAAATTGCAAGAATGTAAAGGGATGGGATTGGAGTGTGCAAACGCAATTTGGAGACACGGAGATTTTTGAGCCGTGGTTCCGATAGGTGGTGCTATCGTACATCCATGTTGATGGAGACTTCAACCCACGAAGGGTAACGGTTGCGTGAGTCCACGGAGGGATCCACCCACGAAGGATCCACGAAGAAGCAACCTTGTCTATCCCACCATGGCCGTCGCCCACGAAGGACTTGCCTCACTAGGGTAGATCTTCACGAAGTAGGCGATCTCCTTGCCCGTACAAACTCCTTGGTTCAACTCCACAATCTTGTCGGAGGCTCCCAAGTGACACCTAGCAAATCTAGGAAACACCACTCTCCAAGAAGTAACAAATGGTGTGTTGATGATGAACTCCTTGCTCTTGTGCTTCAAATGATAGTCTCCCCAACACTCAACTCTCTCTCACAGGATTTGGATTTGGTGGAAAGAAGATTTGAGTGGAAAGAAACTTGGGGAAGGCTAGAGATCAAGATTTATGTGGTAGGAATGGAATATCTTGACCTCAACACAAGTGTAGGTGGTTCTCTCTCAAAAAATGGATGTTGGAAGTGTATGCATGTTCTGATGGCTCTCTCCACGAATGAAGAGTGGGTGGAGGGGTATATATAGCCTACACACAAAATCTAACCATTACACACAACTTACCAAACTCGGTGGGACCGGATCGTGAAACTCGGTCGTTCCAATTTAGCAAATAATGTGACCGTTAGGAATTTCGGTGGGACCGACATGTCATCTCGGTGAGACCGATATGGTTAGGGTTAGGGCATAACATAATCTCGGTGAGAACGATTACACAAACTCAGTGAGACCAATTTTGGTAATAGATACACAGAGGGTTGGTCAGGCAAACTTGGTGGGATTCGCTAATCTCGGTTAGACCGAAACATTACGAAGGGGAACAGAGAGTTTGCATTGTAATCTCGGTAGGAATGATTACACAAACTCGATGAGACCAATTTTGGTAATGGACATACACAGACAGATTACAATCCCATCTCGGTGAGACCGAGATCCCTATCAGTGAGACCGAAAAGACTAGGGTTTGTGGCAGTGGCCATGTCATTTGAACTCGGTGGCGCCGGATAGAAAGATTTGGTAGGGCCGAGTTTGACTTTTGGTTTGGGACATATGTGGATGTGAGAAAGTGGTTGAGGGTTTTTGGAGCATATCACTAAGCACTTTGAGCAAGAAAGCCATTAAGCAACACCTCATCCCCTCTTAATAGTATTGGCTTTCCTATGGACTCAATGTGATCTTGGATCACTAAAAGTAAAATGTAGAGTCTTGTGCTTTGAGCTTGAGCCAATCCTTTGTCCTTAGCATCTTGAAGGGGTTCCACATCCTCTAGTCCATGACACTCCATTTTTGAACTTATCTGAAACATTCTAGGTAAAAGTATTAGTCCAACAAGAGATATGTTGACATTAATTACCAAAATCACCCAGGGAGCACTTGTGCTTTCAGTATCACAACCACCTGGGTTTGTTGATCCCGATCACAAAGACTATGTGTATAAACTTCATAAGGCTTTGTATGGCCTCAAACAAGCACCTCGTGCTTGGTATGATCATCTTAAGAAGCTTTTACTCGATGTTGGTTTTGTGAGAGGGGTGATCGATCCCACTCTTTTTACTAAGAGGGATAAGGGTGATTTGATCTTATGCCAAATCTTTGTAGATGATATCATTTTTGGTTCTCCTAACATACATTTGTGCAAGAAATTTGCGGCCTCCATGACCAAGAATTTTGAAATGTCACTCAATGCGGATTTGAAGTTCTTTCTCGGATTTCAAATTCAACAATTTCAAGAAGGAATATTCTTATCTCAAGCAAAATACCTGAAGGATATTCTTGAGAAGTTTGGCATGCCTGATGCCAGTCCATGTAAGACTCCCATGCCAACCAAAATTGTACTCACTGAAGACACAAATGGTATTCCTTTCGACCCATTTACTTACCGCTCTATGATTGGTTCATTGCTTTATCTTTGTGCATCTAGACCATACATCATGTTCAGTGTATGCATGTGTGCTAGATTTCAAGCCTCCCCTAGGGAAAGTCATCATAAGGCAGTTAAGCATATTCTTAGATACCTTGTTCACACCTCAAAGTTGGGTCTATGGTACCCCAAGGATGCTAAGTTTGATCCCATTGGGTACACATATGCGGATTGGACTGGAGACAAAGTGGGACAGAAGTCCACCTCCGGTGCATGTCAATTTCTTGGACGCTCCTTGGTAAGTTGGTCCTCAAAGAAGCAAAACTGTGTTGCCCTCTTCACCGCTGAAGCTGAATACATTGCAACCGCCAGTTGTGCAACTCAGTTACTATGGATGAGGCAAACTTTGAAGGATTACGGTATCACTTATAGACATGTGCCTCTTCTGTGTGATAATGAAAGTGCCATCAATGTTGCTGAGAATCCCAAAGATCATACCCGCACCAAGCACATTGATATTAGGTATCATTTCTTGAGAGATCATGTGGAGAAGGGAGACATTCATATTGATCATGTTCGTATAGATATTCAACTTACATACATTTTCACCAAGCCATTGGATGAAGCAAGGTTTTGTCAACTTAGGCGTGAACTTGGTATCTTGGAGCTTGACAAAATTATGTGAAATCTAGTACCCATTCATGCATTTTCATCATGTCTTGTCTTGATGTAGGCATATATTTAGGGGGAGACACTCAACTCATGAGTGCTCCCACCCTATGTAACACGCAAATACAACCAACACTCTCAAAGTCACTATGACACCTTTTGTGTGTCCATAGTACTTTAAAATGATGGAGTAGTAACCTTGGACCCAAAGTTGAAATCTTTGGTATACCAAGTTATGTATACTCAAACATGGTGGCTTAGGCTATAACTCTTCTTAGTTGATTATATAGGACTGGACTATTCTGTTACTAGTAATAGAATATTATTCTGTTACCATCCGTCCCTATATACGCACACATGAAGAATTCAGCCCACACACCACGCACCACATCCCGAGCCCCGATCCACCGCCGCCCCCCTGCTTCCATCCGCCGCCGCCCCATGCTTCCAACGCTGACCCCTCCACCCCTGCTGGCCCTATTCCCTAGCGCGCCACCAGGCCCTCCCCCACCGCCATCTTCCACGCGCCGCCATCGCTAGCCCCTGCCCAGCGCGCCGGTGGCCCTTCGCGTCCCATCTCCTGCGACGAGCCGCCCCCGCTGAACCCCGAGCGCGGCCGCCCCTCCGACTATGTCGAGTTCGTCAGTCCGTCAGTTCGCTGGTGGGAACCGCAAGTCAGAACCCCATCTTCCACCCCGCCTCCCACCTCTCGGCCGCCACGCGCCTCCCACCCTCCGGCCGCCGCGCGCCTCCCTTCCCCGGCCGTCGCGCGCCTCCCACCTCCCGGCCACCGCGCGCCTCCCTCCCCCGGTCGCCGCGCGCCTTCCTTCCCCTGCCGCCGCACACTGTCGACGGCGGGGCGCCTCATTTCATCGCTCCATGGCTCGGTGCTCACCTCGACGGCGCCGTGGACGCAGTGGTGCTACTGCATCGCCTCTTTCTCGTGCTTACAGGTTGGCCTCCTCCTTAGCCCCTTCTGCCCCGAGGAGGACAACATCCAGCACAGACCGTTCATCGCGACCACCCCGGGCAGTTCACCACTGTCACCCTCGGCTATTCACCCCTGCTCCCGACTTCCCTTCCATTCCTTAGGTACGTGCACCGCACCCACTCCGCCCAATTCGGCCGTCTGCTATGCCGCTTAGGATTTCTTTCTTGTCTGTTGTCGAATGCTAGCGGTCTGGCTGGCGAGAGGCTGCTTGATGCTGCTACTTGCTGAGTTCCAAGGGCGATTAGTGATCTCGGCAGGGGGAGAATTGGTGTTTTGTTTAGCCCAGTTCAGTTTAAGGAGGAGTGCGTTTGTAGGAGATCTTCAGTGCTTTGCCTTATATCACCATTCACGTGGGTGAAGCATAATCTAGTCTGTATCATGAAAGGTTAATTTTGCTACCGCTGGTTGGATTTTGGGGCCTGCAACAGTTTACATCTAGACATTTTTCTCCATTTTTGCATTTTATTTTTGCACCATCTACGTTTGCATGTATATATATACCTAGATGTGCTAATAATCAGTTTGACTGTATCATTTCAACTAGTTAAAATTGTCTCAGTTCATCTAGTTAAATTGTCTTAGTTCCATTATATTTACTGTGCTAAGAAAAGTCAAAATATTAGTTAATTATGCTTGCATTTCCTCCAAACAAATAATGATCTCTGAAGATTATGTCTTTCCCCTTGCACAACAACACATGGAATTACTTCTACAAACCCGGCTTGTGTGAGCGACAAAATGGAAATCTTAGTACATAAGGTAAAGAATTATGCAACGTGTATCAACCCACAAGCAACTCACATTTGTTAAAGATGGACTTCTGTCGCATAAACAACAATATCAGGCATTCAGGATGTTGTCCATTGTCATTGAATGATTAAATCACACACACACATATGCTAGTAGGTAGCGCTCTTAAAAAGTGAGTTTATTCCTACATATATGTACTAGTGACACTACTCTTGCATAAAATTTCTCCTTTTGCAAAAAGTAGTTTGTGCAAAAAGAAGCAAAAGTAATGTTTACCTAGTCTACAAAAATGATGCTTGCTAGGTGTTTGTTCTAATGCCTATGTGAACAGAACACTTTTATTTCTTGTTTTCTTTATACTGAGAAGAAACCTTGTGAAGGTTTAGGGAAACAGAAGGGCTCACCAGTAAAAGCCACTAAAAAAGTTTAGAATAATATTGGGGATGATCAAGTGCAAGAATACAAAAAGTTCAGAGTTGAGAAAGCGGAAAAGTTCATAGGCCTCTCCTATTCACAAACGCATGCCGCTAGCCACTAGAGATGTGCCGCCGCCATTGCCCATCCAAAATCACAGTGCCTATCGAGTTTCTTTGTGGAAAGCTTGCATAGATGGCTAACTCCGTACTATTATTTTACCTACTATTATGCTAATGTTGTACTGGTGCTCTTGCTTATTAAGGCATGCATCAATAATCAATCTTGAACTGGATGTGCTAATCTATGTTCGGTGACTGGAGCGTTTCTTTAATGGATGTGTTATTTGGCTGAGGACGTCAACGTTATGTTGTTTTCATACTTTCAACAAAAAATATCTATAAGTTCAAAATGTATAACCCTATAAGTTCATTGAAAAACAGAAGAAAAAAAATACTGCATGAGCAAGTAGCCGCCCCGCACTGGACGTCAACATTATGTTGTTTTCATACTTGCAGCTCACATTTTTGTTTTTTTACTTCAATGGATTCCAAAAAGGGAAAAACTGTGGATGGGTGATGAATCAACTTCGTGTACTATTGTTCCATGAGCATTGGACGACCCCGACCACCGGCACCACTGCTTCCTGACCTCCTGCTTGCATCGCCATCTCCCGGTGGGGCTCTGCCGCCGGAGCACCCTAGCCGTTCACAGCCACCACTCCAGGCCGTTCAACGCCACCACCCCAGGCCGTTCATTGCCAGCAGCACCTGGATCCCACCCCTCACCCTAGGAGTTTCAGTTATCGAGTGAGTTTCAGTCCAACTTAAGCTTTTAGTCCATGTGTCGCTTCCTGTTGTGGCCGGTCTCCAGGTACATAGTGATGTTCCTATTCATGCATGCAGTGCTGCTCCGTTAAATCACTTGTTCATCTTGTTTGTTCCAACCACGCTGGATGCCTAGTACTAGTAGCTTGCACTAGCCTATACATGAGCATCTCAAGCCGTTGTTAATAGATGTGAGTAGTACTGATTGTTTTGATTGAGTTGGCATCTAAGATTATACTGGAGCATGTGTTTTCACAGAGAGTTTAGGTTCCAGATTGCCAAAAGTTCGAAGATAGTGAGATGGATGGGAAACTACCAGTGAAAGTGCTAGTTATCGACTAGAGGGGGGGGGGGTGAATAGGCGATTTTTATGAAAGTCTTCAAAACGTGGAAGTTTCGAAGACAAACAATAGAAATGACCTAATTGATATGCAGCGGAAGATAAACTACAACAAGCAAACCATAGTCAAGTATGCAATAATGTGAAAGTACAAAGACTAATAAAAGCTTAGTAGTAAGGATCAGGATGGAAGATAGTATGTAGCCAACCAACGATAGTAGTCAAGCAATGAAGTCAAACAGGTACGACAAATAGGCAATGACTTCACGAAGACAAACTCTAAGTAAAGGGAGGGAGAGGATACCAGTCACTTATTGAAGACACAGGATTTGTTGGACCAGTTCCAGTTGATGTGACAACTGTACGTCCGGTTAGGGAGGCTGAGATTCAAATCAGAAGACCGCGTCTTCACCTTATTCCCCTTGAGCTAAGGACACACAGTCCTCGCCCAATCACTCTGGTAAGTCTTCAAGGTAGACTTCCGAACCTTCACAGACTTCGTTCACCGGCGATCCACAATGACTCTTGGATGCTCAGAACGCGACGCCTAACCGGCTGGAGGATTCGCAGTCCTCAAGTGTAATAAGTCTTCAGGCCACGTAGACAGAAAGACTTCAGTGATGCCTAACACTCTTTGGCTCTGGGTGTTTGGGCTTTGTCCTCGCAAGGATTTCTCTCTCTCAAAGGCTTCGAGGTGGGTTGCTCTCAAACGACAAAAGCCGTGCACTAACTCTGAGCAGCCACCAATTTATGGTGTAGGGGGTGGGCTATTTATAGCCACTAGGCAACCCGACCTGATATGTCCGAAATGACCCTGGGTCACTAAGGAACTAACACGTGTTCCAACGGTCAGATTTCAAACACACACGGCAACTTTACTTGGGCTACAAGCAAAGCTGACTCATCCAGCTCTGGATAAGATTTGCTCTCATTGTCTTCGCTCGAAGACATAGGATTTGGGTTGAGCATCACTTCAGTCATTCTGACTTTGTTCACTTGGACCCCACTTAACAGTACGGTGGTTCCTATGACTCAACAAAGAAGAAAAAGGAAACAACGAAACGACACAGTCTTCGCGCTCCATAGTCTTCACTCAATGTCTTCTCATGTCATAGTCTTCAATATGAATATCTTCACATACCACCATTGTCGTCAATGTCTTCATACATTTTTAGGGGTCATCTCCGGTAGGTAAACCGAATCAATGAGGGACACTACCTGCGTTATCCTGCAATTCTCACAAACGCATTAGTCCCTCAACCAAATTTGTCGTCAATACTCCAAAACCAACTAGGGGTGGCACTAGATGCACTTACAATCTCCCCCTTTTTGGTGATTGATGACAAACTGGTTGAAGTTTTCAACGGGGATAAAGTATGTGAAATTGTAAAGGATAGGGTATTGTCTTCATAAGTGGCAAAGGCTCCCCCTGAAGATGTGCATATAACTAATTTGCTTTTGGAATGCAAATGCACATGGCAGGTTGTACTTGTGGAGATCCTCTTCAACTTATGAAGATAATTCATCATGCATGAAATGATATAACTAAGAGAATGACATGCATAATGAAAAATGGACGTCTGCAGAATGATCTAAGTGCGGAAGTTATCATCGCACATGCGGAATTTATCATCGCATCACAGAAAAGCAAATAAGTAGCAGACGACCATCGAGTTTAAGTGTTACAACTCAAAGAACCAAATGTATCAAAAAGCGAGAGTTGTAAACACTAGGCAAAATATAAAGCAACCGCCCATATGAACCCGCTTGAAGACTATCAAACTCATATGCTTCTCCCCCTTTTGTCAGTAATGACCAAAAAGGTTTGAAGACATAGAGCATCTACTCGTTCCCATGAGGAGTAGGTGAAGCAGCAGGGTTGTCGTTGTTGTTTGGCGGCGCAGACGAACTTGGTGCAGTGTCGATGCGTGCAGAAGTAGGGGGCGGTGAAGTAGCATCGTCTTCATCATCGATCACTTTGGCATTCACAGTTGCCGCGGAGGAAGAATAGTCAGAGTCTTCAAGGGATGGAGTTTGACGTAGGACAGCATTCCGTGGAGGAGTGGAGTCAAACTTGAATCTTTCAGTGAAGCCATCGTCTTGAAGATCTGCTTCAGCACTAAGCAGTGTCAAACTCTTCCATGATCGCCGACAGGTCTCGTGAGTGACAAAAGCATTCTTGGTGGCAAGATTTCGAATGCGATTGACGTCCACCAAGAGGCTTTGCATCTGTCGCTTGAGCCAGAAGTGATGCTTGTCTTGTTTCTGATGCAGTGCCACAAGAAGTTCTCGGTCATTTAGGACGCGAGAGCGCTTCTTAGGCCTTTGGGCAATTGTGCTCTCAGTAGCTTCAGTTTGCGCACGGTGAGGCAGACGAGTGTTCCCAGCCATTGGATAGACACGAGTTACTGCTTGGACTCCTTCCATGGGTTGAGTGAAGCTTTGGTGATCAGCATTTTGAAGACAAAGAGGCTTCTTGGCAGGCTCAGGGTATATGGCTTCAACTGACATATCAACCTCTGGTAGAAAGATCAGATGATTGCGAGCAGAGGGCTGATAGTTGATAGCAGAGTGTAGCTTGATGAGGCGCATGACCCATGGAGCATAGAATTTCAGGCCAAAAAGGTCAGATCCAGACGCAGCCAGTTGCCGGATGAAGAATTCTTGTGTATTGAAGCTGATGCCATTGAGGATGTAAAAGACCAATGTCTTCATGGCTCCTTCAAGTTTTGCAGCTGATGAATGCCCTTTGATAGGCCATAGAGTTCGCCTGATGATGTGATATATTGTGCGAGGCAGATACTCAAGGTCATCAACAAAGAACTCCTTTGGGTATTCAGCGTCAGGTGGCAGAGGCTTCATCATGCTCAACATCTGGCTCATGTTGGGCTCTGGCTTATGGAAGATGCTCTCCAGTGCATTGCGGTGGAGTTGACAATCAGGTTCGAACAGCTCTCCGGGAGTGGGTAGGCCTGTAAGCTCAATGACGTCAAGAGCTTTGGCTTCATGATGAACATTTCCTGTCATCCACTCGAGAACCCATGTCTTTGTATCCCTGTAGTAGCCGCGAATGTGGAGGGTAGCATAGAATTGAAGCAAAAGTTCCTCATTCCAATGTTCTTTGTCTGTCACAAAGCTGAGCAGACCTGCATCACGAAAGCAGTCAAGTGCTTCTTCTAAGCATGGCAGTCCAGCAATGGCTTCAGTGTCGAGGCGCATATGAGGGAAAATGCGCCCTTGATCATACAGAATGCAGGAGTAATAGCTTCGCTGCTGATAGCTCCAGAAATGATCAGATGATATTCTTGGCCTTGAGTAGGGCTTCTTTGCTCTGTCAAAGAAGGTGTTGTGGGCTTTGAAGCCATTTGCATTGAAGGACCCTGTAGAGGTGGCAGTACCTGGGAACCTTGGCAGTCTTGGCTTTGGTTTCTGGACCAGAGGCCTATGCTCAACATGATAATCAAACTGAGGACCAGAGGCATTAGGCGGAGGGACCAGAACGGGCCATTTGACAGTGATTAGCTGACCATAGTTGTATGCTTGCTCAATTGTATGGGGCCTTGGTGGTGGAGCAGGAGCAGTGGCAACAACAGAGGCGTCAGGCTGCACAACAGATGCTTCAGGAGCAGTTGCATCATTGGCTTCTGGCACATTGGTTGGTGCAGGCTCCACATTTGCTTCAGCCATGACTACGTCATTGGCTTCATTTGTGTTGGTGGTGGCAGCCTCAAGATTTTCAACCTCCACTTGATGAGCTGGAGGGTCGGGCACTGGCACGTTCACTTCAGGAACAACTTCTTCAGTAATGGGGGGAGTAGGGACACGTTCTTCTTCTTGTTTGTCATCGGCTGATGCAGCCGGATTGTCTTCAGCAGCTTTGGCTTCAGACACGGAGACATTCACAGTCGGAGTGGCTTCTGGAAACACTTGACGTGCAACAGATTGGTGGTGCACTTCTCCTTCTGGAACGCTCGAAAGAGGGACTTGAGGCCTTGGTCCTTTGCGAAGCCTGCGTAATGCTGGCGACGCCTTTGGAGATGGAGTTGGCTGGGCCTCAAAGTCATCCTCTTCTTCTTGCACAGGTGGTGTGACTTGTTGTTGTTGGGGAGTACTCGGGGAGTCTTGTTGTTGTGGGTGATCAGCCCATGATGCATCCTGAGCAATTGGCGTCAGAGGACGACCAATGCTGATGAGTTTGCTGTTCGTGAGAACAGGCGATGATACCAAGTTGTGTTCGATCTGAGGAAGAACTTCATCATCTTCAACATTGTCATTGTGACCAATGTCTTCAGCAGCGGTGGGATCAACTGCTGGAATGTCTTCAGCTTCATGAGCCTCTGTGGAAGCAGGCTCATGAACTATCATCCGTCGTTCTTGGTGTTCAGATGCAGGGCGAACCATTGAGATAGGTTCAACAACTAAGGGCTCTGTGGGAGCAGCCCGATTCTTCTTGGTTTTGCGCTTCTTCTTGGAGGGAGCAACATCAGAGGCTTCAGGATTTTTCCTTTTTCTGGCTTCAGCCTCGGCAGTCCTCGTCTTCTTCAGTTCTGAAGCGGTTGACCTGACCTTTGGCTTCGAGCCAGTCATGCTGCTTGGGAAGACTATGCGAGGTTCTTCCTGCCTTGAAGGTGCAGATTGGTCAGTTGATGGCTTCTTCTTCTTTGCAGCCATTCTGGGGTCAATGCCAGGACGACCAAGAGCCTTGCGCTTCTCAGCCTCATTGTAGGCTAGCACACACTTGTCAGCCAGACTCTTCATACGCTCACGAGAGCCTTTAGCTTCTTCGCGCTTCTTGAGAAAGGCTTCTTTGAGCTCGTGCAGCATGATCTTGAAGTTTTTGACATCTTGCACGCTGAGCTTTGCCACATGCTTCTTGAACTGAGCTTTCTCATAGTCGATCTTGTGCTTCAGTTCAACGATGCGCTGAGCAAGAGCTAGCTCAGAAGCAATGGCGCCATTGAAGGAGACGCTGAGGCCAATGGGAAGTTGCAGATCTTCAAAGCTGAGATTTGGGGTGTCAAACCACTCATCAATGAAGTTATGGATGATTGCCACATCAAAGAGAGGCAAATCATTGAAGATCTCTGCTTCTTCCTTGCTCTTGATCAGTTGCTCAAGAGCATCATCTGCAAGATCTTCATCGCTGGACAGATCAATGTGCTCTTCTCGCAGAATGGCAGCAGGAGTCAATGTCTGATCAGTATTTTTGACGATTTTCTTTTTCTTCTCCGTCTTCTTGGAGATACGTGATAGATCTTCAGACTGCACACTGTCTTCAGGAGGTGCAGTGGCCAGTGGCTTCGCACGTGAAGCTTTTGGAGGAGCAGCTGATCTTGAAGCCTTAGCCTTCTTTGGCTTCTGCGGCTTTGGAGTAGGAGCTGGGGCTTCATCAGTGTCAGCATCATCATCAGAATGATCCACTTTGGCACCTTGGACCGAGATGTGAGTGATGAGGCCATCAAGGTTGTAGAAAGGACCGATGACATTGGGTTCTGCATCACGTGAGCCGTCAGCACGGGGAGCAGAGGGACCAGGGTTGAAGTCTAATCCCAATGACTTCTTGTTTTCCTTGGCCGATGCCTTTGCGTGCTGGAAGTTGCGCTTGAAGAGATTATCGTCACGACACCAGAGCAATGACGATGGGTCGGCATTTTCAGGCTGAGGTCCACGGACCATACAAGGATAGAAACCCTGTGCAATAGCTTCAGCTCTGTTCTTGGGTGGAAGGCCTCGATAGAGAATATCACCCCAAGGACTTTTGATAGCATTCTTCTCAGCGTATTCCTGGGTCACGAACTTGTATTTGAACCATTGTTCAGCCCAATATCGTCGAATCCATTGGATTCGTGTCTTGCGCTGATTATAATCCTCTTCAGGATCTGTCTTGTAAAGCTCTGCGAGGTCATCAGGCAAATCTCTTGATGTTCCCCCACGACGCTGTCTGCCACCCTTCCTTACTGATTTCTCTGCAGCCATGAACTTCAAACTGAATGGCTTCAACACGTTCAAAGGCTTCAAAGGCTTTCGCTTGCTGGACAAACAGGAACTGGCTTCGGGAGAGTTAATGTGATGCTGTAAGAATTCTGCAAACGAATGCAGACTATGAGAACCAAGGGATTCTCCCACGGACATGTACCTGTGACAGCATTAGAGATGCGAGGGAAGGGGAAGAGGTCATATGCATTCTCAGAAGATTTTGAAGATAAATCAGTTTGAAGACATTGACCTCATGATGCGAAGACATTCACTTATATGTTGAGAGTTGGTTCCAGATTTGTACGAATCCGTGAATAAGTACAAGTGAGGAATCTAACTAGATATGAAGCTTAAGTGAATATACTAGGCAGTATGAGATGCAGACAGAATAGATCTAACATTGTATAGGCAGAAACCAATTTTGGTAAATAGGATGAATCTTTGAGGATCAAAAAGATGGTAAAAATAGAGTTGTATTTACCACACGAAGAACTGCTAGATGGGATGAATAGGAGACCGAGCAGTTCAATCCACCGTGCCCTAACTTGGCGACGGAGGACACCTACGGCGGCGGCGGAGAGGACGATGTCCGCGGCCGGCGTGAGGACGGCGTCGGAGAAGTCGCGGCAGCTAAGCGCTTCGTCGCCGGCGTCGTCGAGAGCTAGCGGTGGCGCTAGGGTTTTGACGAGGTGGAGAGGTGGAAGAAGGTTTTCTTTACCGCAGGGGACATGTATTTATAAGGAAGTGTGCGGCACAGCGCAATTACGCAGGTGCCCCTGGCGGTTCACATCTGAGGGGCACGTGGCAAGCATGCAACATACTCAGAGTTGTCCCACGTTCCCACGCCCGCCAGGTTTGTCGGATGGTTGTTCCGGCTTCTCCGGATTTCAAACAATAAGGATGAATCATTTAAAACAGACTTAATGTTTGTCTCTGTGTCTTCTGCTGACAAGGACGCAGAGAAGACATTCGACAGTTTCAATAGAATGCATATGATTTGGACAGATAGAGTTTGAGATAGAAAGCATAGAGAGATTAGGGTCCGATCACATTCACTTAGTTCAAAAGATTCAACTAGGAAGACATAGCTATAAGTGAATGCTGTAGAGGACAGAACACTAGTATATATATCAGAAAGCAATCAAATCAACATAGTGAAGAAAATCATGAAGATAAGTTGAAATTGAAGACAAACCAAATGCGAAGACATAGCAAAAATAAAGCCATGAGTGAAACACTTCAAACAGAGAAATTTGGTGGTGGCGTTACCCACCGTATAGGAAGTATTAGACCCAGACACGGTGCACAATTATCGTGGCGCTCCGAAGTCAAATTCCACGTTAATGTATTCACACTCAGAATGTAAGTCTTCATTGATTGAAGATATACTTTACTTCGTGTGTTGCACATCTAAGTCATCAACATGCATAAGTGTTAGGATGTGTGCCTGATCACAGGACATTTGAGGATTCCAAGATATTTAGCTCACACCATAACTTGAAAAACCTTTTCTCATCCTAGGGCTTTGTGAGGATATCTGCCAGTTGCTCTTCAGTGTTGACGTGAATGATGTCAATATCTTTCTTCATGACATGATCTCTGAGAAAGTGATGACGAATTTCAACGTGCTTTGTCTTCGAGTGCTGGACTGGATTGTTGGCAATCTTGATGGTGCTTTCATTGTCGCAGAAGAGAGGTACTTGTTTCAGATTGATGCCATAGTCCTTGAGAGTTTGCTTCATCCATAGAAGCTGAGCGTAGCAATGAAAGTGCTAGTTATCGACTAGAGGGGGGGGGGTGAATAGGCGATTTTTATGAAATTCTTCAAAACATGAAAGTTTTGAAGACAAACAATAGAAATGACCTAATTCATATGCAGCGGAAGATAAACTACAACAAGCAAACCATAGTCAAGTATGCAATAATGTGAAAGTACAAAGACTTATAGCAGCTAAGTAGTAAGGATCAGGATGGAAGATAGTATGAAGCCAACGAACGATAGCAGTCAAGCAATGAAGTCAAACAGGTACGACAAATAGGCAATGACTTCACGAAGACAAACTCTAAGTAAAGGGAGGGAAAGGATAGAACCAGTCACTTGTTGAAGACACATGATTTGTTGGACCAGTTCCAGTTGCTGTGACAACTGTACGTCTGGTTAGGGAGGCTGAGATTCAACTCAGAAGACCGCGTCTTCACCTTATTCCCCTTGAGCTAAGGACACACAATCCTCGCCCAATCACTCTGGTAAGTCTTCAAGGTAGACTTCCGAACCTTCACAGACTTCGTTCACCGGCGATCCACAATGACTCTTGGATGCTCAGAACGCGACGCCTAACCGGCTGGAGGATTCACAGTCCTCAAGTGTAATAAGTCTTCAGGTCACGCAGACAGAAAGACTTCAGTGATGCCTAACACTCTTTGGCTCTGGGTGTTTGGGCTTTGTCCTTGCAAGGATTTCTCTCTCTCAAAGGCTTCGAGGTGGGTTGCTCTCAAATGACAAAAGCCGTGCACTAACTCTGAGCAGCCACCAATTTATGGTGTAGGGGGTGGGCTATTTATAGCCACTAGGCAACCCGACCTGATATGTCCGAAATGACCCTGGGTCACTAAGGAACTGACACGTGTTCCAACGGTCAGATTTCAAACACACACGGCAACTTTACTTGGGCTACAAGCAAAGCTGACTCATCCAGCTCTGGATAAGATTTGCTCTCATTGTCTTCGCTCGAAGACATAGGATTTGGGTTGAGCATCACTTCAGTCATTCTGACTTTGTTCACTTGGACCCCATTTAACAGTACGGTGGTTCCTATGACTCAACAAAGAAGAAAAAGGAAACAACGAAACGACACAGTCTTCGCGCTCCATAGTCTTCACTCAATGTCTTCTCATGTCATAGTCTTCAATATGAATATCTTCACATACCACCATTGTCGTCAATATCTTCATACATTTTTAGGGGTCATCTCCGGTAGGTAAACCGAATCAATGAGGGACACTACCTACGTTATCCTGCAATTCTCACAAACGCATTAGTCCCTCAAGCAAATTTGTCGTCAACTCCAAAACCAACTAGGGGTGGCACTAGATGCACTTACAATCTCCCCCTTTTCGGTGATTGATGACAAACTGGTTGAAGTTTTCAACGGGGATAAAGTATGTGAAATTGTAAAGGTTAGGGTATTGTCTTGATAAGTGGCAAACGCCCCCCTAAAGATGTGCATATAAGTAATTTGCTTTTGGAATGCAAATGCACATGGCAGGTTGTACTTGTGGAGATCCTCTTCAACTTATGAAGATAATTCACCATGCATGAAATGATATAACTAAGAGAATGACATGCATAATGAAAAATGGACGTCTGCAGAATGATCTAAGTGCAGAGGTTATCATCGCACATGCGGAATTTATCATCGCATCACAGAAAAGCAAATAAGTAGCAGACGACCATCGAGTTTAAGTGTTACAACTCAAAGAACCAAATGTATCGAAAGCGAGAATTGTAAACACTAGGCAAAATATAAAGCAACCGCCCATATGAACCCGCTTGAAGACTATCAAACTCATATGCTTCTCCCCCTTTTGTGAGTAAGGACCAAAAAGGTTTGAAGACATAGAGCATCTACTCGCTCCCATGAGGAGTAGGTGAAGCAGCAGGGTTATCGTTGTTGTTTGGCGGCGCAGACGAACTTGGTGCAGTGTCGATGCGTGCAGAGTAGGGGGCAGTGAAGTAGCATCGTCTTCATCATTGATCACTTTGGCATTCACAGTTGCTGCGGAGGAAGAATAGTCAGAGTCTTCAAGGGATGGAGTTCGACGTAGGACAACATTCTGTGGAGGAGTGGAGTCAAACTTGAATCTTTCAGTGAAGCCATCGTCTTGAAGATCTGCTTCAGCACTGAGCAGCGTCAAGCTCTTCCATGATCACCGACAGGTCTCGTGAGTGACAAAAGCATTCTTGGTGGCAAGATTTCGAATGCGATTGACGTCCACCAAGTGGCTTTGCATTTGTCGCTTGAGCCAGAAGTGATGCTTGTCTTGTTTCTGATGCAGTGCCACAAGAAGTTCTCGGTCATTTAGGACGCGAGAGCGCTTCTTAGGCCTTTGGGAAATTGTGCTCTCAGTAGCTTCAGTTTGCGCACGGTGAGGCAGACGAGTGTTCCCAGCCATTGGATAGACACGAGTTACTGCTTGGACTCCTTCCATGGGTTGAGTGAAGCTTTGGTGATCAGCATTTTGAAGACAAAGAGGCTTCTTGGCAGGCTCAGGGTATATGGCTTCAACTGACATATCAACCTCTGGTAGAAAGATCAGATGATTGCGAGCAGAGGGCTGATAGTTGATAGCAGAGTGTAGCTTGATGAGGCGCATGACCCATGGAGCATAGAATTTCAGGCCAAAAAGGTCAGATCCAGACGCAGCCAGTTGCCGGATGAAGAATTCTTGTGTATTGAAGCTGATGCCATTGAGGATGTAAAAGACCAATGTCTTCATGGCTCCTTCAAGTTTTGCAGCTGATGAATGCCCTTTGATAGGCCATAGAGTTCGCCTGATGATGTGATATATTGTGCGAGGCAGATACTCAAGGTCATCAACAAAGAACTCCTTTGGGTATTCAGCGTCAGGTGGCAGAGGCTTCATCATGCTCAACATCTGGCTCATGTTGGGCTCTGGCTTATGGAAGATGCTCTCCAGTGCATTGCGGTGGAGTTGACAATCAGGTTCGAACAGCTCTCCGGGAGTGGGTAGGCCTGTAAGCTCAATGATGTCAAGAGCTTTGGCTTCATGATGAACATTTCCTGTCATCCACTCGAGAACCCATGTCTTTGTATCCCTGTAGTAGCCGCGAATGTGGAGGGTAGCATAGAATTGAAGCAAAAGTTCCTCATTCCAATGTTCTTTGTCTGTCACAAAGCTGAGCAGACCTGCATCACGAAAGCAGTCAAGTGCTTCTTCTAAGCATGGCAGTCCAGCAATGGCTTCAGTGTCGAGGCGCATATGAGGGAAAATGTGCCCTTGATCATACAGAACGCAGGAGTAATAGCTTCGTTGCTGATAGCTCCAGAACCGATCAGATGATATTCTTGGCCTTGAGTTGGGGTTCTTTGCTCTGTCAAAGAAGGTGTTGTGGCTTTTGAAGCCATTTGCATTGAAGGACCCTGTAGAGGTGGCAGTACCTGGGAACCTTGGCAGTCTTGGCTTTGGTTTCTGGACCAGAGGCCTATGCTCCACATGATAATCAAACTGAGGACCAGAGGCATTCGGCGGAGGGACTAGAATGGGCCATTTTATAGTGATTAGCTGACCATAGTTGTATGCTTGCTCAATTGTATGGGGCCTTTGTGGCGGAACAGGAGCAGTGGCAACAACAGAGGCGTTAGGCTGCACATCAGATGCTTCAGGAGCAGTTGCATCATTGGCTTCAGCCATGACTACGTCATTGGCTTCATTTGTGTTGGTGGTGGCAGCCTCAAGATTTTCAACCTCCACTTGATGAGATGGAGGGTCGGGCACTGGCACGTTCACTTCAGGAACAACTTCTTCAGTAATGGGGGGAGTAGGGACACGTTCTTCTTCTTGGTTGTCATCGGCTGATGCAGCCGGATTTTCTTCAGCAGCTTTGGCTTCAGACACGGAGACATTCACAGTCGGAGTGGCTTCTGGAAACACTTGACGTGCAACAGATTGGTGGTGCACTTCTCCTTCTGGAACGCTCGAAAGTGGGACTTGAGGCCTTAGTCCATTGCGAAGCCTGCGTAATGCAGGTGATGCCTTTGGAGGTGGAGTTGGCTGGGCCTCAAAGTCTTCCTCTTCTTCTTGCACGGGTGGTGAGACTTGTTGTTGTTGGGGAGTACTCGGGGAGTCTTGTTGTTGTGGGTGATCAGCCCATGATGCATCCTGAGCAATTGGCGTCAGAGGACGACCAATGCTGATGAGTTCGCTGTTCGTGAGAACAGGCGATGATACCAAGTTGTGTTCGATCTGAGGAAGAACTACATCATCTTCAACATTGTCATTGTGACCAATGTATTCAGCAGCGGTGGGATCAACTACTGGAGTGTCTTCAACTTCATGAGCCTCTGTGGAAGCAGGCTCATGAACTATCATCTGTCGTTCTTGGTGTTCATATGCAGGGCGAACCATTGAGATAGGTTCAACAACTAAGGACTCTGTGAGAGCAGCCCGATTCTTCTTGGTTTTGCGCTTCTTCTTAGAGGGAGCAACATCAGAGGCTTCAGTATTTTTCCTTTTTCTGGCTTCAGCCTCGGCAGTCCTCGTCTTCTTCAGTTCTGAAGCAGTTGACCTGACCTTTGGCTTTGAGCCAGTCATGCTGCTTGGGAAGACTATGTGAGGTTCTTCCTGCCTTGAAGGTGCAGATTGGTCAGTTGATAGCTTCTTCTTCTTTGCAGCCATTCCGGGGTTAATGCCAGGACAACCAAGAGCCTTGCGTTTCTCAGCCTCATTGTAGGCTGGCACACACTTGTCAGCCAGACTCTTCATACGCTCACGAGAGCCTTTAGCTTTGTCGCGCTTCTTGAGAAAGGCTTCTTTGAGCTCGTGCAGCATGATCTTGAAGTTTTTGACATCTTGCACGCTGAGCTTTGCCACATGCTTCTTGAACTGAGCTTTCTCATAGTCGATCTTGTGCTTCAGTTCAACGATGCGCTGAGCAAGAGCTAGCTCAGAAGCAATGGCGCCATTGAAGGAGACACTGAGGCCAATGGAAAGTTGCAGATCTTCAAAGATGAGATTTGGGGTGTCAAACCACTCATCAATGAAGTTATGGATGATTGCCACATCAAAGAGAGGCAAATCATTGAAGATCTCTGCTTCTTCCTTGCTCTTGATCAGTTGCTCAAGAGCATCATCTGCAAGATCTTCATCGCTGGACAGATCAATGTGCTCTTCTCGCAGAATGGCAGCAGGAGTCAATGTCTGATCAGTATTTTTGACGATTTTCTTTTTCTTCTCTGTCTTCTTGGAGATACGTGATAGATCTTCAGACTGCACACTGTCTTCGGGAGGTGCAGTGGCCAGTGGCTTCGCACGTGAAGCTTTTGGAGGAGCAGCTGATCTTGAAGCCTTAGCCTTCTTTGGCTTCTGCAGCTTTGGAGTAGGAGCTGGGGCTTCATCAGTGTCAGCATCATCATCAGAATGATCCACTTTGGCACCTTGGACCGAGATGTGAGTGATGAGGCCATCAAGGTTGTAGAAAGGACCGATGACATTGGGTTCTGCATCACGTGAGCCGTCAGCACGGGGAGCAGAGGGACCAGGGTTGAAGTCTAATCCCAATGACTTCTTGTTTTCCTTGGCCGATGCCTTTGCGTGCTGGAAGTTGCGCTTGAAGAGATTATCGTCACGACACCAGAGCAATGACGATGGGTCGGCATTTTCAGGCTGAGGTCCACGGACCATACAAGGATAGAAACCCTGTGCAATAGCTTCAGCTCTGTTCTTGGGTGGAAGGCCTCGATAGAGAATATCACCCCAAGGACTTTTGATAGCATTCTTCTCAGCGTATTCCTGGGTCACGAACTTGTATTTGAACCATTGTTCAGCCCAATATCGTCGAATCCATTGGATTCGTGTCTTGCGCTGATTATAATCCTCTTCAGGATCTGTCTTGTAAAGCTCTGCGAGGTCATCAGGCAAATCTCTTGATGTTCCCCCACGACGCTGTCTGCCACCCTTCCTTACTGATTTCTCTGCAGCCATGAACTTCAAACTGAATGGCTTCAACACGTTCAAAGGCTTCAAAGGCTTTCGCTTGCTGGACAAACAGGAACTGGCTTCGGGAGAGTTAATGTGATGCTGTAAGAATTCTGCAAACGAATGCAGACTATGAGAACCAAGGGATTCTCCCACGGACATGTACCTGTGACAGCATTAGAGATGCGAGGGAAGGGGAAGAGGTCATATGCATTCTCAGAAGATTTTGAAGATAAATCAGTTTGAAGACATTGACCTCATGATGCGAAGACATTCACTTATATGTTGAGAGTTGGTTCCAGATTTGTACGAATCCGTGAATAAGTACAAGTGAGGAATCTAACTAGATATGAAGCTTAAGTGAATATACTAGGCAGTATGAGATGCAGACAGAATAGATCTAACATTGTATAGGCAGAAACCAATTTTGGTAAATAGGATGAATCTTTGAGGATCAAAAAGATGGTAAAAATAGAGTTGTATTTACCACACGAAGAACTGCTAGATGGGATGAATAGGAGACCGAGCAGTTCAATCCACCGTGCCCTAACTTGGCGACGGAGGACACCTACGGCGGCGGCGGAGAGGACGATGTCCGCGGCCGGCGTGAGGACGGCGTCGGAGAAGTCGCGGCAGCTAAGCGCTTCGTCGCCGGCGTCGTCGAGAGCTAGCGGTGGCGCTAGGGTTTTGACGAGGTGGAGAGGTGGAAGAAGGTTTTCTTTACCGCAGGGGACATGTATTTATAAGGAAGTGTGCGGCACAGCGCAATTACGCAGGTGCCCCTGGCGGTTCACATCTGAGGGGCACGTGGCAAGCATGCAACATACTCAGAGTTGTCCCACGTTCCCACGCCCGCCAGGTTTGTCGGATGGTTGTTCCGGCTTCTCCGGATTTCAAACAATAAGGATGAATCATTTAAAACAGACTTAATGTTTGTCTCTGTGTCTTCTGCTGACAAGGACGCAGAGAAGACATTCGACAGTTTCAATAGAATGCATATGATTTGGACAGATAGAGTTTGAGATAGAAAGCATAGAGAGATTAGGGTCCGATCACATTCACTTAGTTCAAAAGATTCAACTAGGAAGACATAGCTATAAGTGAATGCTGTAGAGGACAGAACACTAGTATATATATCAGAAAGCAATCAAATCAACATAGTGAAGAAAATCATGAAGATAAGTTGAAATTGAAGACAAACCAAATGCGAAGACATTGCAAAAATAACGCCATGAGTGAAACACTTCAAACCGAGAAATTTGGTGGTGGCGTTACCCACCGTATAGGAAGTATTAGACCCAGACACGGCGCACAATTATCGTGGCGCTCCGAAGTCAAATTCCACGTTAATGTATTCACACTCAGAATGTAAGTCTTCATTGATTGAAGATATACTTTACTTCGTGTGTTGCACATCTAAGTCATCAACATGCATAAGTGTTAGGATGTGTGCCTGATCACAGGACATTTGAGGATTCCAAGATATTTAGCTCACACCGTAACTTGCAAAACCTTTTCTCATCCAAGGGCTTTGTGAAGATATCTGCCAGTTGCTCTTCAGTGTTGACGTGAATGATGTCAATATCTTTCTTCATGACATGATCTCTGAGAAAGTGATGACGAATTTCAATGTGCTTTGTCTTCGAGTGCTGGACTGGATTGTTGGCAATCTTGATGGCGCTTTCGTTGTCGCAGAAGAGAGGTACTTGTTTCAGATTGATGCCATAGTCCTTGAGAGTTTGCTTCATCCATAGAAGCTGAGCGCAGCAAGATCCAGCAGCAATGTATTCAGATTCAGCAGTTGAGAGTGATACACAGTTCTGCTTCTTTGAAGACCAACAGACAAGTGATCGTCCCAGAAAGTGACATGTGCCTGATGTAGACTTGCGATCCACCTTGTCACCAGCATAATCAGCATCCGAGAATCCAACCAGATCAAATTTTGAGCCCTTTGGATACCATAATCCGAGTGTTGGGGTGTAAGCCAAATATCGAAGAATTCGCTTCACAGCTAAGTGATGCGATTCCTTTGGTGCCGCTTGGAATCGAGCACACATGCAAACACTAAGCATAATATCTGGCCTAGATGCACATAGGTAAAGTAAGGAACCAATCATGGAGCGGTATACCTTTTGATCGAACTCTTTACCATTGTCGTCGGGACCCAGATGGTGTTTGGCTGGCATTGGCGTCGTGTAACCTTTGCAATCTTGCATTCCAAACTTCTTCAGACAATCTTTGAGGTATTTTTCTTGAGATATGAAGATGCCATTCCTTTGCTGACGAATTTGAAGACCAAGGAAGAACTTCAGCTCACCCATCATGGACATCTGATATTGCTCTTGCATCATGTATCCAAACTCATCACTATACTTCTGGTTGGTGCAGCCGAAGATAATGTCATCCACATATATTTGGCACACAAACAGTTCACCATCATATGTCTTCGTGAAGAGTGTGGGATCGAGGGATCCAGGTTTGAAGCCTTTGCTCTTCAGGAAGTCTTTGATCGTATCATACCAAGCGCGAGGAGCTTGTTTGAGGCCATACAGTGCTTTGTTTAGCTTGTACACCATATCAGGATGTTTTGGATCTTCAAAGCCAGGTGGTTGAGCGACGTATACTTCTTCTTCAATCTTGCCATTGAGAAATGCACTCTTCACATCCATTTGATATAGCAAGATGTTGTGGTGGTTAGCATAGGCTAGCAGTATGCGAATAGCTTCAAGCCTAGCCACAGGAGCAAATGTTTCATCGAAGTCAATTCCTTCAACTTGAGTATATCCTTGAGCCACAAGACGTGCTTTGTTTCTGACGACTTGACCATGCTCATCTTGCTTGTTTCGATATATCCATTTTGTGCCAATAATGTTATGCTTGCGAGGGTCAGGACGCTTGACAAGTTCCCAAACATTGTTCAGCTTGAACTGTTGAAGTTCTTCTTGCATAGCTTGTATCCATTCAGGTTCCATAAAGGCTTCAGCAACTTTCTTGGGTTCTGATATTGACACAAAAGAAAAGTGCCCACAGAAATTTGCTAACTGTGTTGCTCTTGAGCGAGTAAGTGGACCAGGTGCATTGATGCTATCAATTATCTTCTCAATTTGTACTTCATTTGCAACTCGAGGATGAACTGGACGAAGACCTTGCTCTTGCTGATCATTGTCATCATTGGGAGGATTGTCTTCAGTCTGAGCATTGTCTTCAGGTTGGTTAGGTGCAGAAATGATAAGTTCCTCTTCAGGCTGTGCTTCAGAAGGCATGATTTCACCAGTTCCCATCAGCTTGATAGATTCGCTGGGCGGAGCTTCGTCTAGTGTACTTGGCAGGAGCTCTCTTTGTGAACCATTGGTTTCATCAAATCGCACGTCCACAGTTTCGACGATTTTGTAGAGATAGAGGTTGAAGACTCTGTAAGAGTGCGAGTCCTTTCCGTAACCGAGCATGAAGCCTTCGTGAGCTTTAGGTGCAAATTTTGACTTGTGATGGGGATCCTTGATCCAGCACCTAGCTCCAAATACTCTGAAGTAGCTGACATTTGGCTTCTTGCCAGTAAGGAGCTCATAGGATGTTTTGTTCAGAAGCTTATGGATGTAAACACGGTTGATGACGTGACATGCTGTATCAATAGCTTCAGGCCAGAACTTTCTTGGTGTCTTGTACTCGTCGAGCATTGTTCGAGCCATCTCAATGAGGGTTCTGTTCTTGCGCTCTACGATGCCATTTTGCTGAGGTGTGTATGGAGCAGAGAACTCATGAGTGATTCCCATTGTATCCAGATAAAGATCAAGTCCGGTGTTCTTGAACTCAGTGCCGTTGTCACTTCTGATATGCTTGATCTTGACGCCATAATTGTTCATGGCTCGATTGGCGAAGCGTCTGAAGACATCTTGCACTTCAGTCTTGTAGAGAATTATGTGCACCCATGTATATCTTGAGTAGTCATCAACAATGACGAAGCCATAGAGACAAGCAGTTGTTGTGAGGGTAGAGTAGTGAGTAGGGCCAAATAAGTCCATGTGTAACAGCTCGAAGGGTTGAGATGTCGTCATGATTGTCTTCGAGGGGTGCTTTGCCCTAGTCATCTTTCCAGCTTCGCAGGCACCACACAAATGATCCTTCTTGAACTTGACACCCTCGATGCCTATGACATGCTTCTTCTTGGCGAGTGTGTGTAAGTTCCTCATGCCAGCATGCCCCAGCCTCCGATGCCAGAGCCAGCATTCTGAAGCTTTTGCAAGAAGACATACGGCAAGCTGTGGACCTGCTGAGAAATCTACCATGTATAGATCATCTTTCCGATACCCTTCAAAGACTAGAGACTTGTTAGATTCCATTAGTACAAGGTAACGATATTTTCTGAATTGCACAATCATGTTCAAGTCACAAAGCATCAAGACAGACATTAGGTTGAAACCAAGGGATTCAACAAGCATCACTTTATCCATGTGTTGATCCTTTGAGATTGCAACTCTACCTAGACCCAATACCTTGCTTTTACCAGTGTCAGCAAATGTGATGTGACTCTTGTCTGATGGACGTAAGGTTGAGTCCATGAGAAGACTTCGATCACCAGTCATATGATTAGTGCATCCACTGTCCATAATCCATTCTGAAGGATGAGGTGTCATACCCTACAGTACAGTTAGGGGGATAGGCTTCACCAAGAGTACTGTGAAGCATAAACATTTGACGGGCAAGAGGATTATTGAAGCTCAGATCAAGATTAGGACCGATAGGATGAATGGCAAACAATTCAGGAACAAAATACGTAGTGAGACCATTTGGGCATTTGATCTTGCGCCCTACAAGATGTTTTAGGTCCCCAGTAATAGCATCAGACGCCTTTGATTTTCGGCTGGAGACCCTTCCCTTGGCACCATGTGCCATGAAGCAGTAGGTGGGAGCAGGGTCGTCCTTGTCATCAGCTCCAGCATTGGTGTGGAAGTCATTGTCTTCAGTGTTAAAGATGGACTTGGCAACATAGGCTGTGGCTAGAGCCAGACTTGCAACGCCAGGGTCGGACTCCTCTTCAGACTCCACCTCCGCCTCCTGAGAAGCAGACTCCTCTGAATCCATCTCCTTGCCAACAAAAGCACGAGCCTTGCCAGATGAGCTCTTCTTATGAGATGAAGACCTTGATGAGGACTTGGAAGAAGACTTTGAAGATTTCTTCTTCTTCTTGTCATCAAAATCATATTCCTTGCTCTTCTTCTTCTTCTTCTTCTTCTTCTTCTTCTCATTGTCCCACTGTGGACACTCAGAGATATAGTGTCTAGGTTTCTTGCACTTGTGACATGTTCTCTTCTTGTAGTCATGAGTGGAGGCTTCATCATTTCTTGAGTTGGATCGTGAAGACTTTCTGAAGACCTTCTCCTTAGTGAACTTCTGGAACTTCTTCACAAGCATAGCAAGTTCCTCTCCAATGTCTTCAGGATCATCAGAACTGCAGTCAGATTCTTCTTCAGATGAGGAAACAACTTTTGCCTTCAAAGCGTGAGTTCGGCCATAGTTGGGACCATAGATATCTCTTTTCTCAGAAAGCTAGAACTCATGTGTGTTGAGCCTCTCAAGTATATCAGACGAATCGAGTGTCTTGAAGTCAGGGCGTTCTTGTATCATGAGGGCAAGGGTGTCAAAGGAGCTGTCAAGTGATCTCAGTAGTGTCTTGACGATTTCATGCTTGGTAATCTCAGTGGTGCCGAGAGCACGAAGCTCATTTGTGATGTCGGTGAGGCGATCAAAAGTGAGCTGGACATTTTCATTGTCGTTTCTCTTGAAGCGGTTGAAGAGGTTGCGAAGAACACTGATCCTTTGATCTCTCTGGGTTGAGACGCCTTCGTTAACCTTGGATAGCCAGTCCCAGACTAGCTTCGACGTTTGCAGAGCACTCACACGGCCATACTGTCCTTTGGTCAGATGACCACAGATGATGTTCTTGGCAGTAGAGTCCAGTTGAATGAACTCCTTGACATCAGCAGGGGTGACACCTTCACCAGTTTTGGGAACGCCGTTCTTGACGACATACCAGAGGTCGACATCAATGGCTTCAAGATGCATGCGCATCTTATTCTTCCAGTAGGGATATTCAGTTCCATCAAACACGGGGCAAGCAGCGGAGACTTTGATTATCCCTGCAGTCGACATAGCTAAAACTCCAGGTGGTTAAACCGAATCACAGAGAACAAGGGAGTACCTCGCTCTGATACCAATTGAAAGTGCTAGTTATCGACTAGAGGGGGGGGGGGTGAAAATAGGCGATTTTTATGAAAGTCTTCAAAACGAGAAAGTTTCGAAGACAAACAATAGAAATGACCTAATTGATATGCAGCGGAAGATAAACTACAACAAGCAAACCATAGTCAAGTATTGAATAATGTGAAAGTATAGAGACTAATAGCAGCTAAGTAGTAATGATCAGGATGGAAGATAGTATGAAGCCAACCAACGATAGTAGTCAAGCAATGAAGTCAAATAGGTACGACAAATAGGCAATGACTTCACGAAGACAAACTCTAAGTAAAGGGAGGGAAAGGATAGAACCAGTCACTTGTTGAAGACACAGGATTTGTTGGACCAGTTCCAGTTGCTGTGACAACTGTACGTCTGGTTAGGGAGGCTGAGATTCAACTCAGAAGACCGCGTCTTCTCCTTATTCCCCTTGAGCTAAGGACACATAGTCCTCACCCAATCACTCTGGTAAGTCTTTAAGGTAGACTTCCGAACCTTCACAGACTTCGTTCACCGGCGATCCACAATGACTCTTGGACGCTCAGAACGCGACGCCTAACCAGCTGGAGGATTCACAATCCTCAAGTGTAATAAGTCTTCAGGTCACGCAGACAGAAAGACTTCAGTGATGCCTAACACTCTTTGGGTCTGGGTGTTTGGGCTTTGTCCTCGCAAGGATTTCTCTCGCTCAAAGGCTTCGAGGTGGGTTGCTCTCAAACGACAGAAGCCGTGTACTAACTCTGAGCAGCCACCAATTTATGCTGTAGGGGTGGGCTATTTATAGCCAATAGGCAACCCGACCTGATATGTCCGAAATGACCCTGGGTCACTAAGGAACTGACACGTGTACCAATGGTCAGATTTCAAACACACACGACAACTTTACTTGGGCTACAAGCAAAGCTGACTCATCCAGCTCTGGATAAGATTTGCTCTTATTGTCTTCGCTCGAAGACATAGGATTTGGGTTGAGCATCACTTCAGTCATTCTGACTTCGTTCACTTGGACCCCACTTAACAGTACGGTGGTTCCTATGACTCAACAAAGAAGAAAAAGGAAACAACGAAACGACACAGTCTTCGAGCTCCATAGTCTTCACTCAATGTCTTCTCATGTCATAGTCTTCAATGTGAATATCTTCACATACCACCATTGTCGTCAATGTCTTCATACATTTTTAGGGGTCATCTCCGGTAGGTAAACCGAATCAATGAGGGACACTACCTGCGTTATCCTGCAATTCTCACAAACGCATTAGTCCCTCAACCAAATTTGTCGTCAATACTCCAAAACCAACTAGGGGTGGCACTAGATGCACTTACAAGCAAGATCCAGCAACAATGTATTCAGATTCAGCAGTTGAGAGTGATACACAGTTCTGCTTCTTTGAAGACCAACAGACACGTGATCATCCTAGAAGGTGACATGTGCCTGATGTAGACTTGCGATCCACCTTGTCACCAGCATAATCAGCATCCGAGAATCCAACCAGATCAAATTCCGAGCCCTTTGTATACAATAATCCGAGTGTTGGGGTGTGAGCCAAATATCGAAGAATTCGCTTCACAGCTAAGTGATGCGATTCCTTTGGTGCCGCTTGGAATCGAGCACACATGCAAACACTAAGCATAATATCTGGCCTAGATGCACATAGGTAAAGTAAGGAACCAATCATGGAGCGGTATACCTTTTGATCAAATTCTTTACCATTGTCGTCGGGACCCAGATGGTGTTTGGCTCGCATTGGCGTCGTGTAACCTTTGCAATCTTGCATTCCAAACTTCTTTAGACAATCTTTGAGGTATTTTTCTTGAGATATGAAGATGCCACTCCTTTGCTGACGAATTTGAAGACCAACGAAGAACTTCAGCTCACCCATCATGGACATCTGATATTGCTCTTGCATCATGTATCCAAACTCATCACTATACTTCTGGTTGGTGCAGCCGAAGATAATGTCATCCACATATATTTGGCACACAAACAGTTCACCATCATATGTCTTCCTGAAGAGTGTGGGTCGAGGGATCCTGGTTTGAAGCCTTTGCTCTTCAGGAAGTCTTTGATCGTATCATACCAAGCGCGAGGAGCTTGTTTGAGGCCATACAGTGCTTTGTTTAGCTTGTACACCATATCAAGATGTTTTGGATCTTCAAAGCCAGGTGGTTGAGCGACGTATATTTCTTCTTCAATCTTGCCATTGAGAAATGCACTCTTCACATCCATTTGATATAGCAAGATGTTGTGGTGGTTAGCATAGGCTAGCAGTATGCGAATAGCTTCAAGCCTAGCCACAGGAGCCAATGTTTCATCGAAGTCAATTCCTTCAACTTGAGTATATCCTTGAGCCACAAGACGTGCTTTGTTTCTGACAACTTGACCATGCTCATCTTGCTTGTTTCGATATATCCATTTTGTGCCAATAATGTTATGCTTTTGAGGGTCAGGACGCTTGACAAGTTCCCAAACATTGTTCAGCTTGAACTGTTGAAGTTCTTCTTGCATAGCTTGTATCCATTCAGGTTCCATAAAGGGTTCAGCAACTTTCTTGGGTTCTGATATTGACACAAAAGAAAAGTTCCCACAAAAATTTGCTAACTGTGTTGCTCTTGAGCGAGTAAGTGGACCAGGTGCATTGATGCTATCAAGTATCTTCTCAATTTGTACTTCATTTGCAACTCGAGGATGAACTGGATGAAGACCTTGCTCTTGCTGATCATTGTCATCATTGGGAGGATTGTCTTCAGTCTGAGCATTGTCTTCAGGTTGGTTAGGTGCAGAAATGATAAGTTCCTCTTCAGGCTTTGCTTCAGAAGGCATGATTTCACCTGTTCCCATCAGCTTGATAGATTCGCTGGACGGTGCTTCGTCTAGTGTACTTGGCAGGAGCTCTCTTTGTGAACAATTGGTTTCATCAAATCGCACGTCCACAGTTTCGACGATTTTATAGAGATAGAGGTTGAAGACACTGTAAGAGTGCGGGTCCTTTCCGTAACCGAGCATGAAGCCTTCGTGAGCTTTAGGTGCAAATTTTGACTTGTGATGGGGATCCTTGATCCAGCACCTAGCTCCAAATACTCTGAAGTAGCTGACATTTGGCTCTTGCTAGTAAGGAGCTCATAGGATGTTTTGTTCAGATGCTTATGGATGTAAACACAGTTGATGACGTGACATGCTGTATCAATAGCTTCAGGCCATAACTTTCTTGGTGTCTTGTACTCGTCGAGCATTGTTCGAGCCATCTCAGTGAGGGTTCTGTTCTTGCGCTCTACGATGCCGTTTTGCTGAGGTGTGTATGGAGCAGAGAACTCATGAGTGATTCCCATTGTATCCAGATAAAGATCAAGTCCGGTGTTCTTGAACTCAGTGCCGTAGTCACTTCTGATATGCTTGATCTTGACGCCATAATTGTTCATGGCTCGATTGGCGAAGCGTCTGAAGACATCACGCACTTCAGTCTTGTAGAGAATTATGTGCACCCATGTATATCTTGAGTAGTCATCAACAATGACGAAGCCATAGAGACAAGCAGTTGTTGTGAGGGTAGAGTAGTGAGTAGGGCCAAATAAGTCCATGTGTAACAGCTCGAAGGGTTGAGATGTCATCACGATTGTCTTCGAGGGGTGCTTTGCCCAAGTCATCTTTCCAGCTTCGCAGGCACCACACAAATGATCCTTCTTGAACTTGACACCCTCGATGCCTATGACATGCTTCTTCTTGGTGAGTGTGTGTAAGTTCCTCATGCCAGCATGCCCCAGCCTCCGATGCCAGAGCCAGCATTCTGAAGCTTTTGCAAGAAGACATACGGCAAGCTGTGGACCTGCTGAGAAATCTACCATGTATAGATCATCTTTCCGATACCCTTCAAAGACTAGAGACTTGTCAGATTCCATTAGTACAAGGCAACGATATTTTCCGAATAGCACAATCATGTTCAAGTCACAAAGCATCGAGACAGACATTAAGTTGAAACCAAGGGATTCAACAAGCATCACTTTATCCATGTGCTGATCCTTTGAGATTGCAACTCTACCTAGACCCAATACCTTGCTTTTACTAGTGTCAGCAAGTGTGATGTGTGTAACACCCCGGATGTAACTTTCCATATTTGTAACTCCAACTCTTGCCATTTTCGGCTATGTGCTATGATATTCCCTCCGTGGTTGGGTTTTTCTTCATTTTGCATTTTGTCCATGTCATGCATTTCATATCATGTCATCATGTGCATCGCATTTGCATACGTGCTCGTCTCATGATTCCGAGCATTTTCCCCGTTGTCCGTTTTGCAATCCGGCACTCCTATGTTCCCCGGCGTCCCCTTTTACATTTTTCCGTGTGCGGGTGTCGAACATTCTCGGAATGGACCGAGCCTTGCCAAGTGGCCCTGGTATACCACCGGTAGACCACCTGTCAAGTTTCGGGTCATTTGGAGCTCGTTTGATACTCCAACGGTTAACCGCACTCCCGCAAAGGCCTCTTTTGGGTTGCAGCCCAACACCCTTCCAAAACAGCCCAATAACACATCTAAGTCACTTCCATGCTCTCCGTCGTCGGATCACGATCGTGTGGGCGAAAACCGCACCCCACTTGGAGCCTCCTAGCTCCCTCTACCTATAAAAACACCCTCTCCCCCGAAATCCCGGGTCAAATCCACCCTAACCCTAGCCCCGCTCCTCTTCGCGCCGCCGGACACGTCCGGACGGAGCCGGACGCGTCCGCCGCCGCGCCCCGGGCGAATCGGAGCCCGCCACGTGGCCGCGCCGCCGTCCCCGCGCTGCCAGCCCGCCAGGCCCACGCGAGGCCCGTCCGGCCCGCTCGCCCGCCGCCGCCGCGCGCCCGCCGCCGCCGCTCGCCCGCCGCCGCCGCCGCCCGCCGCGCGCCCCGCGCTCCGCCTCCCGCGCCCCGCGCTCCGGCCTCAGCCCGCCGTCGCCTCCCGCGGCCAAGCCGCGTCGCCGCCCGCCGCCCTCCGGCGAGCTCGGCCGCGCCGTGCCGGCGCCTCGCCACTCCCCGCCGCCTCCAGGCGCCGCGCTCCCGCGCCCCGCGCCAGATCCGGCCACCCCGACCCCGGATCCGGCGCCCAACTCCTCCAGCCGCCGCCTCCGTCTTCCACTCCGGCGAGCCCCGCCGACCCGCCTCGGTTCGCGTGCCACAGGAGTTCCAGATCTGGACGAGGTTGACCCCGAAAATCGTCTAACTCCTTTTGTGTAAATATTTTGTTGCATATTCATCGCATCGTAACTTTACACCCGTGGCTCCGTTTTGAGCGTGTAGCATATCAAATTGTTCGTCTCGATGAGTACATCATTTCATCTCATTGCACCATTTTCATTTGAGCTCATCTTGATGCCCGAAATGCTGTTGGAAGAGGGCTATGTGATGTTAGTTTCTGTTTCTTAACAGAACTTGCACTTTTATCATTTTTTCCATGATTAATGTGTGCATCTTATGTACTTGAGCCCTACATATGTTTTGATCTATGCCATGCTATCTTTCTAGGGGTGTATGCCATGTATTTTTGTGATCTCTGTGGTGAGTAGCACAAGCATGCAAACTAGGGATGATAATGTTGCTGATTTCAGGAACTTAGTGTTTTCACTAAGTCATGTCCTGCTGTTATTTTTATGCCATGTGTTCATGTTGTTACAGAGAAATCTATGCCCATTTTGAGCATGATCAGTAAGGGTGTTTTGAACATATGGATGTGCTCTATCCATCCATGCCTTTGTTGGCAATTATGGAGTAGTCTAGCATGTCATTTTCGTGCTCTACTTTTGCTTCAAAATGTTTCCTGGCAGATTGTTTACATGATATTCAATTTTCACAAGGTTGTTGTAGTTGATCCTTGTATGCTATGATGTTGTTCTTGCCATGTATAGCTTCTATGCCATGTCTTCTTGATGGGTGTATGCTTAGTTTATCATGAGATGCTCTGTAGTGAGTGCATCGAGCTCATGAACATGCCTACTTGTTATCTGTTTTTGCCATGTCCAGTTTTTCTGCTAAGTCTGAGATCTGTAATGAAACTTGCTATGTTTACATGGGTGCCATCATTTCTTATGGTCCTTTTTGACTTATGGTCAATAAGGCACTTTTGATCTATGCTTTGAGTAGATTCCTGCCATGTCTTGTTTTGCTATTATAAGTTCCTGTAGCTTGTTGTTTGCTTGCTCTAAACATGCCTTCCTGATGTTAATTTCTGGCATGCTAGTATTTTCACTAAGTCTGTGAACCTGATATTTTTTTGCACTTTCACCATGCTTGTTTGAGCCTGTCATGAGAACCAGGATTCCGAGACTGATTGGGTCTTCCCGGGAGAAGGTTTATCCTTCGTTGACCGCGAGAGCTTGTGATGGGCTAAGTTGGGACACCCCTGCAGGGTATTATCTTTCGAAAGCCATGCCCGCGGTTATGAGGCAGATGTGAATTTGTTAATGTCCGGTTGTAGAAAACCCGAAGTTGACCTTAATTAAAATACATCAACCGCGTGTGTAGCCGTGATGGTCTCTTCTCGGCGGAGTCCGGGAAGTGAACACGGTGTTGGAGTTATGTTTGACTTAAGTAGTTTCAGGATCACTTCTTGATCGCTACTAGCTTCACGACCGTGCCTTGCTTCTCTTCTCGCTCTCTTTTGCGATCGTAGCCACCATATATGCTAGTCGCTTGCAGCAGCTCCACCTCATGACACCACCCTTCCCTTAAGCTTAAATAGTCTTGATCTCGCGGGTGTGAGATTGCTGAGTCTCCGTGACTCACAGATTCTACCAAAACAGATGCAGGTACCGGTGATACCAGCGCAGATGGCGCAACTGAGCTGAAGTGGGAATTTGATGAGGCCCTTGGTCGTTACTATGTTTCATTTCCAGACGATCAGTAGTGGAGCCCAGTTGGGGCGATCGGGGATCTGTGTTGCATTTTGGGGTAGTCTTCTTTTATTTTGGTTCCGTAGTCGGACCTTGAGTGTAAACTGAATGATGGATGTTTATTTATGTATTGTGTGAAGTGGCGTCTGTAAGCCAACTATGTATCTCTTTCCCTTATGTATTACTTGGGTTGTGTGAAGATTACCTCACTTGCGACATTGCTTTCAATGCGGTTATGCCTCTAAGTCGTGCTTCGACACGTGGGAGATATAGCCGCATCAAGGGTGTTACAAGTTGGTATCAGAGCCTTCCCCGACCTTAGGAGCCCCACTGCTTGATCGTTTTTAGCGGCCGTGTTGTGTCTAGAAAAATGTTTTGAGTCATTTAGGATTATATATATCGGAGAGTTAGGAATTCTTTTCACTCCTCAGTCCCTTCGTCGCTCTGGTAAGGCATCCTGACATAGCGTTTTGACTCTTCTCTTCTCAAATTTCAGTAAATTTTTTTTAGGATCACGCGGGTATCTTGGAATCGTTCCGATGGTTTTATGATGAGAACATTGTCTTGGTGCCTCCTGTCAGGGGTTTAGTGGAAGTGTCCCGGGGAGTTGAGCTCTGAGGTGTTGTCGTCATAATTTTATCGTTGCAGTTCTGGAATACCTGAGTTTAGTACGCCGACATCGAAAATCTCTTTTATGCAGTTGTTGGTGAGATAACCCCGTTAACCCAGTACTGAGGTGAGTACAGGAGTATTGGCATGACTCGTATAACGGATGCTTTTCGAAGGTTGAGGTAAACGATTTCCGAAGGTTTCTTGGTTATGTGTTGACGGATGGATACAACTGGATGTAGGGATTGTTAGTTTGGGTGAGATATATTGCTTCCCTGTATCCCCAACACCTGATTGCATAACCGGAAAGTTTCGGGAGTTTATAGGTGGGATTCAAGTAGCTCTAGCACTTCTTCCCGCAGATATTTGGTTTGTGATTGGGTAATCCTTACCACTTATTTGTTCCATTCATACCTTGTTTTTATTTTCATTCATCAATCTCTTATCAAGTGGCTTCTCACCTTAATGGACGTGATGTTTACTTTGGAATTCATTCGTTCATCCCTGTTCGAATGTTTATTGTGAAGACTATATGTTGCAAATTCTATCCGTTGATTCAACTTGTCTATCTGTCTACAAGATGCTAACGGATGTCACCCTCTTCAGGATGGCTCCGCCAACGCGTCAGAATACGGAACGCAGTGATGGGAGTCAGGCGAACCCTCCACCTCCACCTCCGCCTCCGGAGGCATGGCAAACTTTGATGGCAACCACTAACGCCAACGCTCAGTTGTTGATTCAGCTGATGCAAGAGCGTAACCAAGGCCAAGGCAACCAAGGGAATCAAGGTCAAGGGCAGTTCTACCATCAGCCTCAGTTTCCTACCCTCAACCAGTTCCTTGCAAATCAGCCAAAGTCTTTCAGCTACTGTGCCGAGGCCACAGACGCCGATGATTGGCTCGTGGATATCAACAAGCATTTCGAATGCAGCAATGTCAGACCTGAGGACTACGTCAAGTTCGCGTCTTTTCAGCTCAAGGATCAAGCAACTGATTGGTTCCAGCAATACAAGGATTCCAGAGGAGGTCGAGTGATTACTTGGACTGATTTCTGTCGGGACTTTAAAGCTCACCACATTCCTACCAGTGTTGTTGAGAGCAAGCGTGAGGAGTTCCGCAATCTCAAGCAAGGCAACATGTCAGTGTACGAATACAACAAACATTTTCAGAAACTTGCTCGCTTCGCCAAACAAGATGTTCCTGATGAAAAGAGTATGATCTATCAATTCAGAGGTGGCCTTAGAGAGGATCTGCAGTTAGCTCTCGTTCTTGTTGAGCCTACTCAGTTTGATCAATTCTACAATATGGCCCTCAAGCAAGAAGGTGCTCAGCTCAAGTGTGAGGCTTCTAAGAAGAGAATCAGGGATGCAGTTCAGTCTTCTTCTTCCTCTCAAGGCGCAGCTAAGCCGCAAAAGTTCTACCTTCCTCCTCCTCCGTTCCGTCAGCCTTACCAACAGAAGAACTCAGGTGGTCGTGGATCTTCCCACCCACCCAACCCAGTATATCAGAACAAGTCTCAGCCTCAAGCTCCAAGGTCAAATGCTCCTTATCACCGTCCGCTCTCAGAGGTGACCTGCAACAAGTGTCAGCAAAAAGGTCACTATGCGAACAAATGCTTCAACCAAAGGCGCCTTCCGCCTCCTCCTCCTGTGAGATCTTCCAGCAATGCAGTGGTCAAGCATAATCCGAAGCATGCAAAGGTGAACTTGATGAATGCAGCTCAGGCAGAGGATTCTTCAGATATGATCATGGGTAACCTTCAAGTTAACTCTATTCCTGCAAAAGTCTTATTCGATACTGGTGCATCGCATTGTTTCATGTCAAGACTGTTTTTTGCCAAGCATGATTTCACTTCTTCTCATTTGGATAAAGCCATGGCTGTCATTTCTCCGGGTAAACGGTTGAGCTCCAGTTTGGTGGTTCCGGATACCACAATCAAGATGGGCGACTATAGATTTCTGTCTTCTCCAATTGTCCTTGGTGACTCAGACATCGATCTTATTCTTAGGATGGACTGGCTTTCTCAGCACAAAGCTCAACTTGATTGTGCTGCCAGGGAAATTAAATTAACACACTCTTCTAAGGATGTTATCATCTATGCCGCTCGTGATGAAACCATTCGGTTGTTTTCTCTCAATGAGAAGGGCGAGTTGGATGCTATTTCTCAAATTCCAGTCGTTTGTGAGTACCAAGATGTCTTTCCAGAAGAGCTTTCGGGTATGCCTCCTCATCGGCCAGTCGAGTTCGGTATCGATCTTGAGCCCATCACTGAATCCGTTTGCAAGCGTCCTTACAAGCTTGGACCCAAGGAGCTGAAAGAATTGAAGAAGCAGCTCAATGAACAAGAGCGTCTGGGTTTGATCAGACCGAGTTCATCTCCATGGGGATGTGGAGTTCTTTTTGTCCAGAAGAAGGATGGCACGGACCGACTTTGCGTCGATTACCGTCCATTGAACAAGAAGACAATCAAGAACAAGTATCCACTTCCCAACATCAATGAGCTATTCGAGCAACTCAAAGGTGCTAAAGTTTTCTCCAAGCTTGACCTCCGTATGGGTTATCATCAGATTCGCATTCGTGAACAAGATATTCCCAAGACAGCATTCAGAACAAGCTATGGTTCTTATGAATATACTGTCATGTCTTTCGGCCTTGTCAATGCTCCTCCAACATTCTCTCGAATGATGAACTTTATCTTCAACCCCTACACCAATGATTTCGTCTTGGTGTATCTCGATGATATTTTGGTCTTCTCCAAGAATAAGCAGGATCATGCCAAACATTTGCGATTGGTGCTCGACAAGATCAGAGAGCATCAATTCTATGCGAAGTTTTCCAAATGTGAGTTCTGGCTTGATGAAGTTCTTTATCTTGGTCACATCATCTCCGCCAAGGGCATCGCTGTTAATCCCGAGAAGGTGTCTTCAATTGTGAATTGGGAACCTCCTCAGAATGTCAAGCAGCTCCGCAGTTTTCTCGGCCTTGCAAGCTATTGCCGAAGATTCGTTGAGAACTTCTCTAAGATTGCAAAGCCTCTTTCCAACCTCCTCCAGAAGCATGTCAAGTATGTCTGGACGCCTGAGTGTGATGTCGCTTTCAACACCCTCAAAGAAAAGCTAGTCACAGCTCCTGTCTTGACTCCTCCTGATGAATCCAAGCCATTCGAAGTATTCTGTGATGCTTCTCTTCAAGGTCTCGGTGCTGTGTTAATGCAAGAGAAGAAAGTTGTGGCCTATACCTCTCGTCAGTTGAAGCCCAACGAAAAGAACTACCCCACTCACGATCTTGAGTTGGCGGCAGTTGTCCATGCATTGATAACATGGAGACATCTCTTGTTGGGAAGGAAAGTGGACATTTTCAGCGATCACAAGAGTCTCAAGTATATCTTCACTCAACCCAACCTCAACCTCAGACAAACTCGATGGGTCGAAATGATTCAAGAGTACAATCCAAGTATTGAATACACTCCTAGCAAGGCGAATGTGATTGCAGATGCTTTGAGCAGAAAGGCTTATTGCATTAGTCTAATTCTCAAGCCCTTCCAACCGGATCTTTGTGAAGCTTTCCGCAAGTTGAATATTCAAGTTATTCCTCAAGGCTCTCTTGCCAACCTCATAGTCTCTCCTACTTTGGAAGATCAAATTCGTGAGGCACAACTCCTGGATACCATGGTGAAGAAGGTGAAACGTGGTATTGACAAGGGCATTTCCAAATACAAGTGCTATCGCTTGGATGACAAAGATACTCTTTTCTTCGAGGATCGAATTGTGGTTCCTAAAGGCGATCTGAGAAAAGTCATCATGAATGAGGCACACAATTCTCTTCTATCCATTCATCCTGGAAGTACGAAAATGTACCATGACCTCAAGCAGTCGTATTGGTGGACTCGAATGAAGCGAGAAATTGCTCAATTCGTGAATGAATGTGATGTCTGCAGAAGGGTGAAAGCAGAACACCAAAAACCAGTGGGTCTCCTCCAACCTCTTGCTATTCCGGAATGGAAGTTTGATCATATCGAGATGGACTTCGTGACTGGTTTTCCTAAGTCCAAGCGTGGAAATGATGCTATCTTCGTTGTCATTGACAAGCTTACTAAAGTGGCTCATTTCCTTCCTATCAAAGAATCTATCACAGCAGCTCAGCTGGCAGAGCTATACACCTCCAGAATTGTCTCCTTGCACGGCATTCCACAATTGATCTCTTCAGACCGTGGAAGCATCTTCACTTCTAAGTTCTGGGACTCCTTTCAGAAGGCCATGGGCACCAACATTCGTTTCAGCACAGCTTTCCATCCTCAAACAAGTGGCCAAGTCGAGCGAGTCAATCAAATCCTTGAAGATATGCTCAGGGCTTGTGTCATTTCCTTTGGCATGAAGTGGGAAGATTGTCTTCCATATGCCGAGTTCTCCTACAACAACAGCTTCCGAGCGAGTTCGGGCAAGGCCCCATTCGAAATTCTCTATGGCAGAAAGTGTCGTACTCCTCTCAATTGGTCCGAGACAGGTGAACGCCAACTTCTTGGCAACGACTTGATCACAGAAGCCGAAGAAATGTGCAAAGTCATTCGTGAGAATCTCAAAGCCGCGCAATCGCGCCAGAAGGGCTATTATGATGACAAGCACCGTGATGTGGCTTTTGAAATCGGAGACCATGTCTACCTCCGCGTCTCTCCAATGAAAGGCACTCGTCGCTTCGGTATCAAAGGGAAGCTTGCCCCTAGATACGTGGGTCCTTTCAAGATCATTGGCAAAAGAGGCGATCTCGCCTATCAACTCGAGCTTCCATCCAACTTTGCAAACGTGCACGATGTGTTTCACGTGTCACAGCTTCGCAAGTGCTTCAAGATTCCTGAACGCACTATCAACTTTGAAGAAATTGACCTCCAAGAAGATATCTCTTATCTTGAGCACCCCGTTGCTATTCTTGAAGAAACCGAGCGCAAGACTCGCAACAAGTCAATCAAATTCCTGAAAGTGAAGTGGTCACACCATTCCGACCAAGAAGCCACCTGGGAGCGCGAGGATCACCTCCGTTCCGAATATCCGGAGTTCTTTCAGTCCTAGATCTCGGGACGAGATCCTCTTGTAGTGGTGGAGTGTTGTAACACCCCGGATGTAACTTTCCATATTTGTAACTCCAACTCTTGCCATTTTCGGCTATGTGCTATGATATTCCCTCCGTGGTTGGGTTTTTCTTCATTTTGCATTTTGTCCATGTCATGCATTTCATATCATGTCATCATGTGCATCGCATTTGCATACGTGCTCGTCTCATGATTCCGAGCATTTTCCCCGTTGTCCGTTTTGCAATCCGGCACTCCTATGTTCCTTGGTGTCCCCTTTTACATTTTTCCATGTGCGGGTGTTGAACATTCTCGGAATGGACCGAGCCTTGCCAAGTGGCCCTGGTATACCACCGGTAGACCACCTGTAAAGTTTCGGGTCATTTGGAGCTCGTTTGATACTCCAACGGTTAACCGCACTCCCGCAAAGGCCTCTTTTGGGTTGCAGCCGAACACCCCTCCAAAACAGCTCAATAACCCATCTAAGTTACTTCCATGCTCTCCGTTGTCGGATCACGATCGTGTGGGCGAAAACCACACCCCATTTGGAGCCTCCTAGCTCCCTCTACCTATAAAAACACCCTCTCCCCCGAAATCCCGGGTCAAATCCACCCTAACCCTAGCCCCGCTCCTCTCCGCGCCGCCGGACACGTCCGGACGGAGCCGGACGCGTCCGCCGCCGCGCCCTGGGCGAATCGGAGCCTGCCACATGGCCGCGCCGCCGTCCCCGCGCCGCCGGCCCGCCAGGCCCGCGCGAGGCCCGTCCGGCCCACGCGCCCGCCGCCGCCGCTCGCCCGCCGCCGCCGCGCGCCCGCCGCCGCCCGCCGCGCGCCCGCCGCCGCCCGCCGCGCGCCCCGTGCTCCGCCTCCCGCGCCCCGCGCTCCGGCCGCAGCCCGCCGTCGCCTCGGCCGCCTCGGCCGCCGTCGCCTCCCGCGGCCGCGCCGCGTCGCCGCCCGCCGCCCTCCGGCGAGCTCGGCCGCGCCGCGCCGGCGCCTCGCCGCTCGCCGCCGCCTCCAAGCGCCGCGCCCCCGGGCCCCACGCCAGATCCGGCCACCCCGGCCCCGGATCCGGCGCCCAACTCCTCCGGCCGCCGCCTCCGTCTTCCACTCCGGCGAGCCCCGCCGACCCGCCTCGGTTCGCGTGCCACAGGAGTTCCAGATCTGGACGAGGTTGACGCCGAAAATCATCTAAGTCCTTTTCTGCAAATATTTTGTTGCATATTCATCGCATCGTAACTTTGCACCCGTGGCTCCGTTTTGGGCGTGTAGCATATCAAATTGTTTGTCTCGATGAGTACATCATTTCATATCATTGCACCATTTTCATTTGAGCTCATCTTGATGCCCGAAATGCTGTTGGAAGAGGGCTATGTGATGTTAGTTTCTGTTTCTTAACAGAACTTGCACTTTTATCATTTTTTCCATGATTAATGTGTGCATCTTATGTACTTAAGCCCTACATATGTTTTGATCTATGCCATGCTATCTTTTCAGGGGTGTATGCCATGTATTTTTGTGATCTCTGTGGTGACTAGCACAAGCATGCAAGCTAGGGATGATAATGTTGCTGATTTCAGGAACTTAGTGTTTTCACTAAGTCATGTCCTGCTGTTATTTTTATGCCATGTGTTCATGTTGTTACAGAGAGATCTATGCCCATTTTGTGCATGATCAGTAAGGGTGTTTTGAACATATGGATGTGCTCTATCCATCCATGCCTTTGTTGGCAATTATGGAGTAGTCTAGCATGTCATTTTCGTGCTCTACTTTTGCTTCAAAATGTTTCCTGGCAGATTATTTACATGATATTCAATTTTCACAAGGTTGTTGTAGTTGATCCTTGTATGCTATGATGTTGTTCTTGCCATGTATAGCTTCTATGCCATGTCTTCTTGATGGGTGTATGCTTAGTTTATCATGAGATGCTCTGTAGTGAGTGCATCGAGCTCACGAACATGCCTACTTGTTATCTGTTTTTGCCATGTCCAGTTTTTCTGCTAAGTCTGAGATCTGTAATGAAACTTGCTATGTTTACATGGGTGCCATCATTTCTTATGGTCCTTTTTGACTTATGGTCAATAAGGGACTTTTGATCTGTGCTTTGAGTAGATTCCTGCCATGTCTTGTTTTGCTATTATAAGTTCCTGTAGCTTGTTGTTTGCTTGCTCTAAACATGCCTTCCTGATGTTAATTTCTGGCATGCTAGTATTTTCACCAAGTCTATGAACCTGATATTTTTTTTGCACTTTCACCATGCTTGTTTGAGCCTGTTATGATGGGATTTAGCCGTAGCTCAGTGTTCCTCCTTTGTTAAGCATCTCCTGTAGATCACTGGCATATGCTTTGTTTGTATGTTGGGATGCTGTAGCATAGTTTCTTGTTGCATGCTAAGTAGCATCGTGCTATTAACCGCAGATTCGCGTCATTCTTGTTTTGCTTGTCATTTGCAAACCGTGCATCCGATTCCGGTGATCTTTATATTGATTTCAACCGAAATCATCTCATCTTTCCAGCGGCATACTTGGTTTGCCAAGTTGATGCCTTGTTCATCATTTTCCTTCCGGAGCACACATATGCATTGCATATCACATCTCGCATAGCATGTCATGTATTGCATCATATTGCTTGTGCATTGCTCCTTGTTTGATTGTTGTTCCATTGCTTGTGTTCTTGCTTTGGGTAGAGCCGGGAGACGAGTACGTGAACGAGGAACCTGTTGAGAACGCCTACGAGGATCAAGCCTTCGACAACTCTGAGAACCTTGGAGGCAAGATGACCATACCTTCGATATCACTTCTATCTTTGCTTGCTAGATGCCCGCTCTTTTGCTATGCCTATGCTGCGATACCTACCACTTGCTATATCATGCCACCCATATTGCCATGTCAAACCTCTAACCATCCTGTCCTAGCAAACCGTTGTTTGGCTATGTCACCGCTTTTGCTCAGCCCCTCTTATAGCGTTGCTAGTTGCAGGTGAAGATGAAGTTTGTTCCTGGTCGGAACATGGATATTTTGGGATATCACAATATCTATTGTTTTAATTAATGCATCTATATACTTGGTAAAGGGTGGAAGACTCAGCCTTATGCCTAGTGTTTTGTTCCACTTTTGCCGCCCTAGTTTCCGTCATACCGGTGTTATGTTCCTTGATTTTGCGTTCCTTACGCGGTTGGGTGATTTATGGGACCCCCGTGATAGTTCGCTTTGAATAAAACTCCTCCAGCAAGGCCCAACCTTGGTTTTACCATTTGCCACCTACACCCCTTTTTCCCTTGGGTTTTCGCGAGCCCGAGGGTCATCTTTATTTTAGCCCCCCCCGGGCCAGTACTCCTTCGAGTGTTGGTCCGAACCAAGCAACCTGCGGGGCCACCACGGGGAAACTCGAGGCCTGGTTTTACTCGTAGCTTGACTTATCCGGATGTGCCCTGAGAACAAGATATGTGCAGCTCCTATCGGGATTTGTCGGCACAATCGGGCGGCTTTGCTGGTCTTGTTTTACCATTGTCGAAATGTCATGCGAACCGGGATTCCGAGACTGATCGGGTCTTCCCGGGAGAAGGTTTATCCTTCGTTGACCGTGAGAGCTTGTGATGGGCTAAGTTGGGACACCCCTGCAGGGTATTATCTTTCGAAAGCCATGCCCGCGGTTATGAGGCAGATGGGAATTTGTTAATGTCCGGTTGTAGAAAACCCGAAGTTGACCTTAATTAAAATACATCAACCGCGTGTGTAGCCGTGATGGTCTCTTCTCGGCTGTGTCCGAGAAGTGAACACGGTGTTGGAGTTATGTTTGACGTAAGTAGTTTCAGGATCACTTCTTGATCGCTACTAGCTTCACGACCGTGCCTTGCTTCTCTTCTCGCTCTCTTTTGCGATCGTAGCCACCATATATGCTAGTCGCTTGCAGCAGCTCCACCTCATGACACCACCCTTCCCTTAAGCTTAAATAGTCTTGATCTCGCAGGTGTGAGATTGCTGAGTCCCCGTGACTCACAGATTCTACCAAAACAGATGCAGGTACCGGTGATACCAGCGCAGATGGCGCAACTGAGCTGAAGTGGGAATTTGATGAGGCCCTTGGTCGTTACTATGTTTCATTTCCAGACGATCAGTAGTGGAGCCCAGTTGGGGCGATCAGGGATCTGTGTTGCATTTTGGGGTAGTCTTCTTTTATTTTGGTTCCGTAGTCGGACCTTGAGTGTAAACTGAATGATGGATGTTTATTTATGTATTGTGTGAAGTGGCGACTGTAAGCCAACTATGTATCTCTTTCCCTTATGTATTACTTGGGTTGTGTGAAGATTACCTCACTTGCGACATTGCTTTCAATGCGGTTATGCCTCTAAGTCGTGCTTCGACACGTGGGAGATATAGCCGCATCGAGGGCGTTACAATGTGACTCTTGTCTGATGGACGTAAGGTTGAGTCCATGAGAAGACTTCAATCACCGATCATATGATTAGTGCATCCGCTGTCCATAATCCATTCTGAAGAATGAGGTGTCATACCCTACAGTACAGTTAGGGGGATAGGCTTCACCAAGAGTATTGTGAAGCATAAACATTTGACGGGCAAGAGGATTATTGAAGCTCAGATCAAGATTAGGACAGATAGGATGAATGGCAAACTATTCAGGAACAAAATACATAGTGAGACCATTTGGGCATTTGATCTTGCGCCCTACAAGATTATTTAGGTCCACAGCAATAGCATCAGATGCCTTTGATTTTCGGCTGGAGACCTTTCCCCGCAAAAGGAAGTTAATTCTTCTTAACCACCCACATCTTCAGGGGTGGCTTTGAAGCAATGAGTCTAAGTGCAGCATCTGAGAACTTCGGCTTTGGATCCCTAACAAATAGCCTTGCAGGAGATGAATGATACTTATATGAATAAGCAAAAAAGTTCTTAGTTCTATGAACATAGCGGTTTGAAGACACACGCTCATATTCATGAGTTTGAGTATGGTTTCCCTGCAAAACATTGGCGTTAGGGTGACTCAGGTGAGTCCTCTGTCTGTATGAAGCCTTTGGACCATATGACGCCTTAGGTCTGGGGTTTGTCTTCTTCCCATGTGGTGTCATGATCACATTCATTGGAAGATTCTCAAGACAGCTTTTGGGAACCCGGATCTTCTTCATAGGTGGTCCATTCCTATAGTTAGTACCAATATACCTGGCAAACACTTCACCATTCTGATTCTTGAACAACTTATAGTTTGCATCAAGGGATTCATCAATGATAATAGGATTAGCACAGGTAAAGCCAGATAAGGTGGATGGATCCACTGAAGGTCCCTTTGCAGCAACCCATGTGGTTTTGGGATACTGCTCAGGCTTCCAGTAGGAACCATCAACATTCATTTTCCTCTCGAACCCAACACCCTCTTTCCTAGGGTTTCGGTTCAGAATCTGCTTTTTGAGGACATCGCAAAGTGTCTGATGTCCTTTTAGACTTTTATACATCCCTGTTTCAAGCAATGTCTTCAACCTAGCATTTTCATCAGTAATAGTAGTGGTATCCTCCGCAGAGGGGTTAGTTACCACATCAGTAGTTGAAGACAATGCAACAGTAGCAGCAGTGGTACATTCAGCAACAGAGGTAGCTTTATCATGCTCAAGGCATTTTAGACATGGTGGTTCAAATCCATCCTGAGCGGGACTGATCTGTTGAGCGCGAAGTGACTCATTCTCTTTTTGAAGATCTTCATGAGCCACTCTCAATTTCTCAAGCTCTTGCTTCCTTTGAAGATAATCATAGGAGAGCTTTTCATGAGTGGTTGAGAGCGTTTCATGACGACTTTCAAGTTCTTGGGTACTTAGCATGAAGATTTTTTATGTCTTCAACTAAGGACTGTGAACGTGTCATTTCCGCGTCCAACATGTCATCGCTTTTGTCTAACAGTTTTTGAGTATGTTCCATAGCTTTTTGTTGTTCAGTTGCAATTTTAGCAAGTGTTTTGTAGCTGGGTTTGGATTCACAATCAGAGTCATATTCACTTGATGTTTGAAAGTAAGCATCACGTGATTTTACCTTGGCACCACGTGCCATGAAGTAGTAGGTGGGAGCAGGGTCGTCTTTGTCATCAGCTTCAGCGTTGGTGTGGAAGTCATTGTCTTCAGTGTTGAAGATGGACTTGACAACATAGGCTGTGGCTAGAGCCAGACTTGCAACGCCAGGGTCAGACTCCTCTTCAGACTCCACCTCTGCCTCCTCAGAAGCAGACTCCTCCTCTGAATCCATTTCCTTGCCAACAAAAGCACGAGCCTTGCCAGATGAGCTCTTCTTATGAGATGAAGACTTTGATGAGGACTTGGAAGAAGACTTTGAAGATTTCTTCTTCTTCTTGTAATCAGAATCATATTCCTTGCTCTTCTTCTTGTTCTTCTCATTGTCCCACTGTGGACACTCAGAGATATAGTGTCCAGGTTTCTTGCACTTGTGACATGTTCTCTTCTTCTAGTCATGAGTGGAAGCTTCATCATTTCTTGAGCTAGATCGTGAAGACTTTCTGAAGCCCTTCTTCTTAGTGAACTTCTGGAACTTCTTCACAAGCATAGCGAGTTCCTTTCCAATGTCTTCAGGATCATCAGAACTGCAGTCAGATTCTTCTTCAGATGAGGAAACAACTTTGCCTTCAAAGCGCGAGTTCGGCCATAGTTGGGACCATAGATATCTCTTTTCTCAGAAAGCTAGAACTCATGTGTGTTGAGCCTCTCAAGTATATCAGACGGATCGAGTGTCTTGAAGTCAGGGCGTTCTTGTATCATGAGGGCAAGGGTGTCAAAGGAGCTGTCAAGTGATCTCAGTAGTGTCTTGACGATTTCATGCTTGGTAATCTCAGTGGCGCCGAGAGCACGAAGCTCATTTGTGATGTCGGTGAGGCGATCAAACGTGACCTGGACATTTTCATTATCGTTTCTCTTGAAGCGGTTGAAGAGGTTGCGTAGAACACTAATCCTTTGATCTCTCTGGGTTGAGACGCCTTCGTTGACATTGGATAGCCAGTCCCAGACTAGCTTCGACGTTTCCAGAGCACTCACACGGCCATACTGTCCTTTGGTCAGATGACCACAGATGATGTTCTTGGCAGTAGAGTCCAGTTGAATGAACTCCTTGACATCAGCAGGGGTGACACCTTCACCAGTTTTGGGAACGCCGTTCTTGACGACATACCAGAGGTCGACATCAATGGCTTCAAGATGCATGCGCATCTTATTCTTCCAGTAGGGATATTCAGTTCCATCGAACACGGGGCAAGCAGCGGAGACTTTGATTATCCCTGCAGTCGAGATAGCTAAAACTCCAGGTGGTTAAACCGAATCACACAGAACAAGGGAGTACCTTGCTCTGATACCAATTGAAAGTGCTAGTTATCGACTAGAGGGGGGGGGGTGAATAGGCGATTTTTATGAAAGTCTTCAAAACGTGGAAGTTTCGAGGACAAACAATAGAAATGACCTAATTGATATGCAGCGGAAGATAAACTACAACAAGCAAACCATAGTGAAGTATGCAATAATGTGAAAGTACAAAGACTAATAGCAGCTTAGTAGTAAGGATCAGGATGGAAGATAGTATGAAGCCAACCAACGATAGTAGTCAAGCAATGAAGTCAAACAGGTACGACAAATAGGCAATGACTTCACGAAGACAAACTCTAAGTAAAGGGAGGGAGAGGATAGAACCAGTCACTTGTTGAAGACACATGATTTGTTGGACCTGTTCCAGTTGCTGTGACAACTGTACGTCTGGTTAGGGAGGCTGAGATTCAACTCAGAAGACCATGTCTTCACCTTATTCCCCTTGAGCTAAGGACACACAGTCCTCGCCCAATCACTCTGGTAAGTCTTCAAGGTAGACTTCTGAACCTTCACAGACTTCGTTCACCGGCGATCCACAATGACTCTTGGATGCTCAGAACGCGACGCCTAACCGGCTGGAGGATTCACAGTCCTCAAGTGTAATATGTCTTCAGGTCACGCAGACAGAAAGACTTCAGTGATGCCTAACACTCTTTGGCTCTGGCTGTTTGAGCTTTGTCCTCGCAAGGATTTCTCTCTCTCAAAGGCTTCGAGGTGGGTTTCTCTCAAACGACAAAAGCCGTGCACTAACTCTGAGTAGCCACCAATTTATGGTGTAGGGGGTGGGCTATTTATAGCCACTAGGAAAGCCGACCTGATATGTCCGAAATGACCCTGGGTCACTAAGGAACTGACACGTGTTCCAACGGTCAGATTTCAAACACACACGACAACTTTACTTGGGCTACAAGCAAAGCTGACTCATCCAGCTCTGGATAAGATTTGCTCTCATTGTCTTCACTCGAAGACATAGGATTTGGATTGAGCATCACTTCAGTCATTCTGACTTTGTTCACTTGGACCCCACTTAACAGTACGGTGGTTCCTATGACTCAACAAAGAAGAAAAAGGAAACAACGAAACGACACAGTCTTCGCGCTCCATAGTCTTCACTCAATGTCTTCTCATGTCATAGTCTTCAATATGAATATCTTCACATACCACCATTGTCGTCAATGTCTTCATACATTTTAGGGGTCATCTCCGGTAGGTAAACCGAATCAATGAGGGACACTACCTGTGTTATCCTGCAATTCTCACAAACACATTAGTCCCTCAACCAAATTTGTCGTCAATACTCCAAAACCAACTAGGGGTGGCACTAGATGCACTTACAACCAGACAGAGATGATATTGGACAAAGCAAAATTAGTAAAAGAAAGAAAACGCTAGAAGTTCAACTATAGGGTAACTTAAAAAGTTCATGAAAAATGTAGAAGTTCAGAGAAGAGGGTCGGAAAAGATTTGGGAAAAGACGCACACCAAAAAAAACATGGCAAAAGGTCAGTTCAAAAAAACTTGCCATAAGTAGTTAAGAGTTTATTTGGAGTGGTTAGCAATTCAGTAACTAGAAAAAGGACACATCAGTTCAATTATACTTGCCAGAAGTAGTTAAGAGTTTATTTGCTATGGTTAAAAAAATCAAGCTAATTTTCTGTAGTTCCCAGGTTAGAAAAAGGTCTCATTTCACTTTGCTAAAGTCCATCCAGAATCCTGGAATCCTATGTGGTCTCTAGCAAGGTATGCACAGAATGATATCTACCTCGATGAGTGTAATGTGTTTTCGCACTTCCAGGCCTGGGGATGTTTTTTCATTTGACATACTTCAAGTATTTTGTGGGTAAGTAAACCGATCATGTTTTTGCAGTTCGGAGGGAAATCATAATAAGTTCTAAGGAAATCAATATAGAAGTTCATATTTCGAAACAAATGAAGTATTTGGAAAGAAAAAAAAATGAAGTATTTGGAAAGTAAAATAAACAGTTCGGCAGTAGATTATATAGTAAATTCACTAAACCGGGATTTGGCAAGCAGTTTTGTAAAAAGGTTTATGATGATTTGCTCCGACGTGATTTTTGTGTCTATTTTGGCAGCCCAACAAGATGAACTGTACACGCAAGGAACCTCCCAAGCGTAGCAACTCCTCCGTCCAAGTCGAGCGCTGGGCACCGTCCAGGTCGAGCACCGGGTGCCGTCCAAGTTAAGTCATCCAACAGTGGGAGAGCGAGCTTTGCTCCGGGGCAGCCCATTCTAGACGCGCAGCTGCTCTGCTCTCCACATGAATTTAGTACATAATACTCTCTCTCTCAATTTATTCAAACCTATAGCATGGACACAGTTTGTATGAAAAAATACCTCTCTGAAGTTCTAATTTGTTGTACAGATGCCTTCAGAAATTAACAAAATATAAATTATTATTCATTCCTTGTTATATGATAGGATTGGATTGGGTTGTAGTGCATGTCAGGCTCTATTGATCTCCGTCCACGAGTGGTGCTACCTCGAGTCCGGTCGAGGGCGTCCACGAGTGCGAGCAGCCCGTATCCGGTGGCAAGATGAAGGTCACCCATGAACCATGCTTCCCCTAATCACCTCCACCTTGTGTGAATTCGCAGCTGAGAATAAGCACAAGCACCTATAGTCCCCCAGTGGCTTTGGCCGCACTTGGCCACTAGCTCGTCCATCACGGTGACTGGCATCCGTCCAAGTGGAACGCAGACATCAGTCCAAGGAGAACTAGTTCGTATAAACTAACTGTTATGTATAATTAGGGGATCCAATGTTGAAAAGTTCAATTAAGCTGTGTGTGCAAATTCAAAGAATCATTGTAGGAAAGTTTAGAAGTTTGGTTTTGTGAGGAAAATGTATGATTTTCTATCAGTATTTCGTATGATTCATTTGCCTCGGGTGCAACCCAAAACTAGAAAAAAACTAGACAAAAATGTAAGATGATGAAAGGAAAAATCGTTTGAATTAAAAATATTGAGTAGTACGAGTTAAAAACAGTGGTCCGTTCGGAATAAAAGAAATGGCAGAAATTCAAATTGTAAAAGTTCAAGCAAAAAAATAAACCCCATAGAAATTCAAATGGTAAAAGTACAAGTCGTAAAATGAGAGAAGTTCAGAACATTGTTGTAGAAAAATGTTAAGTTCAAAAAGAAAGAAACAAACAAAAGATTCTCTTTTTGGATAAAATATCATTTAGTTCGACGACATAAACTACGTAAGTACAGGGGCAATGCTACCCTAAACCATTGAAACTTTAAGAGGAAAACTGATGCGGAGCATCCTTCCATCATCCCCATGGACTCTACATCAACACCTCCAATACCACAAGGACCGATGACTCGAGCACGTGCAAGAGCTCTTGAAACCGAGGTGACATCACTCCTCTCACAATTCCCTTTCGATTCACATGAGACATGGTTACTACCTCAAACGGAAACGCTATGCATACTCAGGTACCAAGGAGTCAACCATGAAGAAGTAATGAGGCAAGGAGAACCGGAAGCGGAAGACATGCGAGAAGACGGAGAGGAAAAAGCACCAAGGACCAGGGTGGCCGGACGATCCGGACGGCAGCCCGGACGATCCGGACAGAGCCCGGACGATCCGGACCCCGATCCGGACGATCCGGCTAAATCGACCGAAGCCTACAGAAGCTCCACGCTGAAGCCGGATCATCCAGACCAAGTCCCGGATCATCCGGACCCGGCCCGGACATCCGGACCTCCAGCCGGACATCCGGCCCTGCACGACCACCAGCCGACCATCCGGCTCATCCGGGCCTCCACCCGGATCATCCGGACCAGCCCGGATCATCCGGACCCTCGTCCGGATCATCCGGCCAGCGCCTGCGCGCGCGTGTTGGGCTGAGCCCATGTACCCCTTCGCCCCAACTCTATATATAGGACCCCATCTCCTCACTTTGAGACTTAGCATTGGATTAGCTCATATTTGTGTGAGAGCCTTTGCTCATCCACTCGGTTACTTCTCCTCGGAGATCAGGACCTCCTCGGAGAAGATCCCTCAGCGGATTCAAGACCCCTATCTAGGGAAGAACATCAAGGCCTCCTCATGGAGATGAACGGTTCCTTTGTATCCTTACCCTAGTTGACTATGTATCTTGTGGATCTCATGTGTGTATGTTGATCTAGCACTTGTGTGATCGATTCCTTGTTGGTTGAGTGATTCTCTCTCGTTTTCCCCGTGTTTCCCCTCGTGCTTCTGCGTGTTCTTCGTGTTTCCTCCGTAGGATCCCCTTCAAACGTGAAAGATCGACGAATTAGGGTTCCACCCTACATCATATGGTATCATGAGCCACGTTGATCACGTTTTTGGAGCCCCTACCCCGTGTTTTCTAGCTTGATTTTGTTGTTTTCGTCCTAAAATCCGAAAATCCCCACAAAAATACCCCCAAAATTTTCTGTGATTTGTTGGTTTTGATGATGTTTTGTTGTTTTTGATCCGTGGATTCGGTGTGTAACTCGTGGATCTTGCTTTTCCCCACCTTCTCCCCCTCGAAATCCATCCAAAATCCCCGAAATCGTCAAATTTCCCCCCGTTTTCGTGTTCTTCCCGAGCAGTTACCGTGCGTGGTTGACCAGCCCGGATCATCCGGACTCCGACCCGGATCATCCGGACGTGCCCGGATCATCCGGCTCCTGGCCCGGATCATCCGGCTTCCGCTGACGACGCTGCAGTTTTGTAGTCCCCCCTCCACCACCACCACCACCTACACCTACATACCACCTCCTCACCCCATCCACCACCACTTCCACTTGCCAAACCCCAGCAACACAACCTTCGTACCACCATTCGAATTTGAGTTCGAGAATTTGAGGGGAGATTTCCGTGTCCTATTGTGTTTCGGCTATTTAGGTGCGGTGAGACTTCGACAACAAACGCTCATCTTCGTCGACTACTCATATTCGCTACGGACGGTAACTTCGACGACATCTTTGTCATACCTTGCAATTGCATTGATAACCATCATAGACCATCTTTTGCGTTGCTTACCCATCGAGACTAGCCATTGAGTATTGCCGGCAACGTGACTTGTGCACATTAGTTACATACACCATATCATACATACCTTCGTGGTGCATATCTCGGAATCAACTTGTGTGTCACAAAGTTGTCATCGCATACACAATTGCTATCTTGGTTCGTCAAGTTTGCATAAGAAAAGAGCTCAAAAGAGAAAGAGCCACTCAAGCTTTTAAGCAAAGAGGAAAGATAAGCAAAGAGCTTATAAGCAACAAGCATAGCATCATACAACATTAAGATTGTCATATAAGATCATCTTGGATCATTGCACCGAAATACCATACATATAGCATACTTGGGATAGAGATCGTTGCATTTTTGCCTAGTAGGTTGTGCACAAGCTCCGTATCCGCCTATTGTGCAATAGTGCTAGCGTCTCTCTAGTATTGTGCAACAAGAGCATTTTCGTGGATTCCACATTTTGGCTCACTTTTGGTTTGCACAATCCCATTTATCTATTTGCGTGTGTGTTTCTGTGTACCAATACTTGCTTGGTCTACTTGTTGCATATGCGAATTTGCGAATCTTCTTCAACATTTTTGAGTCAAGCTAACGATTGCAATCAATTTTGTGCCACCATCCTAACCAAGCTCCACCAAAAGCTTTTACTTGTGTAGGTGTGAGAATCGACAAGGATCGGTACCAATAGTGCTATTTCATTGTCCGCATTTGAGTGAACTGGATTCATCTTCAACTTCGGTCAAAGGTACATTGGTATTCGTTCTTCTCCTTCTACCACTCACAATTTGCTTGAAATGATGGATATGCCAAGTTGTTCTACAAATCCACTCTTCATCGAGCAAGACGACGACAAGTCATCATACGTCACCAAGAGCCACCTCTTTGCCGCACAACGAGCTCTCCATCAAGAGCAACAAGCAATGAGCGAACGCATCGACAACAAGCTCGACGCGCACAAGAAAGAGAACGATGCAAGAATGGACGAGCTCCGCGCCTTGTTGGTGAACCGACGTCATTCTACTTCCTCACACTCAAGACGGAGCCACTCAAGTCACCACTCCGACGACTCCTTCTCCGACTCAAGTACACCGTCATCGAACACTCTTCAACGAGCCGCGCGTCAAGACCGTCATGCATCTCGCAACCCGCTACACGACAAGAATCTCCAAGAGCAAGTTGATGAAGAAGTTCCTCATCCTCAATCGAACCAAGTGGCGTTTGCTCAAGCTCAAGAACGACAACGTCTTCGTCGCCAACAAGAACAAGAACGAGCGCGCCTACATCAAGAGAAACAAGACGCCGAGGCTCAACGTCTTCAACAACAACAACGAGAAGCACAAACTCTTGAGGCAGAACGTGCCCTTCAAGCATCAAGTCGAGCTATCGCCAACCGCAATCGCGAAAGGCGCAATCAAGAGGAAGCCCTTCGAGAAGAAATACAAGATAGGAACTACCATCCGCGTGCGCAACGTCAAGCTCCACAAGCTCCTCAAGCTCAACCTCAACCTCAAGGTCAACAAGAGCAAGTTGATCATGGACTCCCTCCACGCCAAGAGCAACATGAGGATGATTACCCTCCACGACAAGAACGTCATCATCAACACCGACCTCAACATAATGAAGAGCAACGCTATGGCAAGCTCAAGTTCACAATGCCCAAGTTCAATGGAACCAATGATCCCGAAGAGTACCTCTCATGGGCATTGAAGGTAGACAAAATCTTTCGTTTGCACAACTATGAGGAAGAGAAGAAGATCGCTATGGCATCACTTGAGTTCCAAGACTATGTGCTCATATGGTGGGAACAAGTCCTTGAGCGACGATAATCAAGAGGTGCACCTCCAATCACCACTTGGGCTCAAATGAAGGATGTCATGCGAGCACGCTTTGTGCCCACCTACTACAACCGTGATCTCTTCAAGAAGCTACAACTCCTCAAGCAAAAGAGTGTTGAAGAATACTACAAAGAAATGGAGATTGCCATGATTCGAGCCAATGTCACGGAGGATGATGAGCAAACAATGGCACGATTCTTGAATGGCCTCAATCATCCCATCAAGAAGATCGCCGACTTCCAACCCTACTCCAACCTCATTGAGCTCGTGCATCAAGCTACAAAGGCGGAACGACAAGTGCAAGATGACTTCAAGTACGCCAAGTACTCATCCAAGACATACGGCTTCTCCAACAACCAAGCTTCAACAACTACTCCAATTTCGACTTCAACCAAGCCTTCTCCAAGCAACGACGACAAGTCAAGTTACAAGAAAACTTCTACAAGTTCAAGTCGTCCTCCTCCTACTACAAGCAACTCCAAGCCGCGTGCTTCATCATCTACTCCAACCGATGAGACCGTCAAGACAAGCTCCTTCAAGTGTTTTACTTGCAGCGGCCGAGGCCACAAGTCATATGAATGCACCAACAAGCGCACCATGATACTCAACGACGATGGCGCCTACGACTCAATGAGTGAAGATGAAATGGATGCTATTGAGCAAGTGGCCATGCACCGGCGCATCAACGAGGATGAAGATGATCAAGTCTTTTGTGATGAAGATACAAGCCCCGCTCTTGTTGTCTCCAAGGTCTTGGCACTTCAACATCAACAAGAAGAAGATCAAAGATGCCACATCTTCCACACAAAGGCCGGCATCAATGGACGATCCGTCAAGGTCATCATCGATGGAGGTAGTTGCCACAACTTGGCAAGCGAAGAACTATGCTCCAAGCTCCAATTGGTCAAGAAGAAGCATCCGCAACCCTACAAGGTTCAATGGCTAAGTGACTCCGACACTATACGAGTTGAGCATACGGTCCAAGTATCCTTCAAAATCGGTGCATATGAGGACACTTTGGAGTGTGATGTGGTCCCAATGACCGTTTGCCACCTCCTCCTTGGTCGGCCATGGCAATTCGACCGTGGTGTCTACCACAATGGACGTACAAACCACTATAGCTTCAAGATGAAAGGGAAAGAATATGTCCTACGACCCATGTCTCCTAGTCAAGTGATAGCCGACAAACAATCCACCAACCAAAGAGAGAAGAGTGAGAAAGTGAGCCACCAAAAAGTGAGTGAGAGCCACAAGCAACATTTAAGCGCCTCTTCGCCTAGAGAGAAAAACCTCATACTATTCGCCACCAAACATGAGATGAGAGAAGTGTGTGAGAACCCATCGAGTGTGATGCACTTTGTCCTTGTGTGCAAGGATGGAGAACCAAAAACTAACACCAATCATGAGCTACCTTTGGTGTTTCAATCTCTTTTGCAGGAATTTCAAGATGTTTTCCCCGATGAGCTACCTCCGGGTCTACCTCCTCTACGAGGCATTGAGCATCGAATTGACCTCATTCCCGGAGCACCACTTCCAAACAAAGCTCCATACCGTGTCAATCCCGAAGAAACCAAAGAGATTCAACGGCAAGTACAACAACTAATTGACAACGGTCATGTACGTGAAAGCTTAAGCCCTTGTGCCGTTCCCGTTATTCTTGTGCCTAAGCCCGATGGAAGTTTCCGCTTGTGTTCCGATTATCGACCTATAAATGCTATTACCGTACGCTATAGGCATCCCATTCCTTGCTTAGATGATATGCTTGATGAACTTAGTGGAGCCAACTTTTTCTCAAAAATTGATCTTAAAAGTGGCTATTATCAAATCCACATTCATGAGGGTGATGAATGGAAACTGCTTTCAAAACAAAATTTGGCCTATATGAGTGGTTGGTTATGCCTATGGGTTTGTCGGAAGCTCCCGGAACTTTTGTGCGTCTCATGCATCATGTACTTCGTCCATACATTGGAATCTTTGTTGTGGTTTACTTCGATGATATTCTTGTGTTTAGCAAAACCATGAAAGAGCATCTTGATCATGTTAAGCTTGTTTTGCAAACACTTCGAAAAGAAAGTCTTTATGCCAACTTGAAAAAATGCACTTTTGGCATTGACAAAGTGGTTTTCTTGGGTTTCGTTGTCTCTTCCAAGGGTGTCCATGTTGATGAAACTAAGATCAAAGCAATTAAAACTTGGCCCCAACCCACCAATTTGCAACAAGTGCGTAGTTTCCTTGGTCTGCAGGTTTTTATCGCCGCTTTGTGAAAAACTTTAGCACTATTGCAGCTCCTTTGCATACTTTGAGTAAGAAGAATACTCCTTTTGTTTGGGGACCTTTGCAATCCAACGCTTTTGATGAGCTCAAGTCCTTGCTTACTCATGCTCCGATTCTTGCTTTACCCAATTTTGACAAAACTTTTGAGGTTCATTGTGATGCAAGTGGTACCGGAATTGGTGGAGTTTTAATGCAAGAAAAACGAGTCATTGCTTATTTTAGTGAAAAACTCTCCGATGCTCAACTTAACTATCCCGTGTATGACAAGGAATTGTATGCTTTAGTGCGTGTACTACATGTTTGGGAACATTATCTTAGACCTCATGAGTTTGTCATCCATACCGATCATGAAACGCTTAAGTACTTGAAAGGTCAAACTAAATTGAACAAGCGTCATGCCAAATGGAGTGAATTTATTGAATCTTTCCCATATGTGATCAAGTACATTAAGGGCAAGGAAAATGTAGTTGCCGATGCACTTTCACGCATATGCACGCTTGTCACCCAACTTGAGTTGAATGTTATTAGCTTTGAGCAGATAAAAGATTTATATGCTAGTGATTCATCTTTTGCACATCATTATGCTAAATGTTTGACGCATACATCTTGGGAACAATATTACCTCAAGGATGGTTATCTTATGAGAGCTAACAAACTATGCATACCCGAGTCTTCTCTTCGTTTGCTCCTTTTGCAAGAGGCTCATGGAGGTGGACTCATGGGACACTTTGGACGCGACAAGACCTTCGCCACGCTCTCCAAGAACTACTTTTGGCCAAAGATGTTTCGAGATGTCTCACGCTTCACCACAAGATGCTCAACATGCCGCAAAGCTAAGTCAAAAGCTCAATCTCATGGTCTTTACATGCCTCTTCCTATTCCTTATCAACCTTGGGAAGACATTAGCATGGACTTTGTACTTGGTTTGCCTAGAACTCAAAATGGAAAGGACTCCGTATTTGTTGTTGTGGACCGATTCTCTAAAATGGCACATTTCATTCCTTGCAACAAGGTAGACGATGCTTCACATATTGCAAATCTATTTTGTAGGGAAATCTTGCGCCTCCATGGAGTACCAAAGTCAATCGTCTCCGACTGCGACGTCAAGTTCTTGAGTTACTTTTGGAAAACTCTTTGCGCCAAGCTCGGAATCAAGCTCTTGTTCTCATCTGCATACCATCCTCAAACCGACGGCCAAACGGAGGTGACGAACCGGACGCTCTCCACTCTACTTCGCGTGTTGATCAAGAAGAACATCAAGGAGTGGGAGGCGTGTCTACCCATCACTGAGTACGCCTACAACCGCGCAAGACATTCGACGACCGGCAAGTCCCCCTTCGAGGTCGTCTACGGCTTCAACCCATTGTCCCCATTGGACATTCTACCTCTACCTCTACAAGAGCGCACCAACCTCGACGCAAGTGCCCGTGCAAGGTACATCAAGAAGATGCATGAAGATACAAGAAACACCATCGAGCGCCAAGTACAACGACTAGCGACCAAGCTCAACGTCAACAAGCAACCCATGATCTTCAACATAGGCGATCTCGTGTGGCTACACCTTCGCAAGGAACGCTTCCCCAACGAACGCAGGTCCAAACTTCTACCTCGAGCCGATGGACCCTTCAAGGTGTTAGCACGCTACAACAACAACGCCTACAAGCTCGACCTACCAAGCGACAAGTACAACGTGAGCGACACCTTCAACGTCAAAGACCTCTCGCCTTTCCATGGTGATGAAGATCTAGATCCGAGGTTGGATCCTTTCGAAGGGAGGGGATATGATGCGGAGCATCCTTCCATCATCCCCATGGACTCTACATCAACACCTCCAATACCACAAGGACCGATGACTCGAGCACGTGCAAGAGCTCTTGAAACCGAGGTGACATCACTCCTCTCACAATTCCCTTTCGATTCACATGAGACATGGTTACTACCTCAAACGGAAACGCTATGCATACTCAGGTACCAAGGAGTCAACCATGAAGAAGCAAGGAGGCAAGGAGAACCGGAAGCGGAAGACATGCGAGAAGACGGAGAGGAAAAAGCACCAAGGACCAGGGTGGGCAGACGATCCGGACGGCGGCCCGGACGATCCGGACAGAGCCCGAACGATCCGGACCCCGATCCGGATGATCCGGCTAAATCGACCGAAGCCTACAGAAGCTCCACCCTGAAGCCGGATCATCCAGACCAAGTCCCAGATCATCCGGACCCGGCCCGGACATCCGGACCTCCAGCCGGACATCCGGCCCTGCACGACCACCAACCGACCATCCGGCTCATCCGGGCCTCCACCCGGATCATCCGGACCAGCCCGGATCATCCGGACCCTCGTCCGGATCATCTGGCCAGCGCCTGCGCGCGCGTGTTGGGCTGATCCCATGTACCCCTTCGCCCCCAACTCTATATATAGGACCCCATCTCCTCACTTTGAGACTTAGCATTGGATTAGCTCATATTTGTGTGAGAGCCTTTGCTCATCCACTCGGTTACTTCTCCTCGGAGATCAGGACCTCCTCGGAGAAGATCCCTCAGTGGATTCAAGACCCCTATCTAGGGAAGAACATCAAGGCCTCCTCATGGAGATGAACGGTTCCTTTGTATCCTTACCCTAGTTGACTATGTATCTTGTGGATCTCATGTGTGTATGTTGATCTAGCACTTGTGTGATCGACTCCTTGTTGGTTGAGTGATTCTCTCTCGTTTTCCCCGTGTTTCCCCTCGTGCTTCCGCGTGTTCTTCGTGTTTCCTCCGTAGGATCCCCTCCAAACGTGAAAGATCGACGAATTAGGGTTCCACCCTACATCAAAAACCTTACCCAAAAACAAAGTAAAAGTTCAATCCGTGAAAACGTGCTTAGTACAAATCCATACGGAGATCAGTTCGAGTACTTTGTTTCCGGAACGAAAAAGAAAAAGACTACAGGCTTCACTGTATTTAAAATTACTCTCTGAAATAATACATCAGTACAAACACAAAAAAAATCAGTACATGTTGGGGATATGACTATTTGTGTAAGCCGCCCGGGAGGGGCCGGGTTACGCAAAGAGGATTCATCAGAGGAAGCCCAAGACGAAGCATGAAGATGGTGGTTCAATAAAGGGCTTAAGGCCCACAGGCAGCTTAAGCCCGTCGTAGTAAAACCGCCATGATGGCATGACTTGTAACGTAAGGTAGATTTAACTAGTCACCGAGCCGGACTCTGTTTATAAGCTGGCCGGGACACTGTAAGCCGTGGGGCGTCAACCCGTGTATATAAGGGGACGACCTACTGGCGGCTTAGGGCAAGAAACAACTCATCAAGAGCCGGGCATAGCGTATCTCACTCCCTGGCCATCGAAACATCAATACCAACCCAACTAGACGTAGGCCTTACCTTCACCGTAAGGGGCCGAACTAGTATAAACCCTCTCGTGTCCTTTGTCCCAATTTAACCCCTTCAAGCTTCGTAGTTGCGATGGCTCCACAACTAAGTCCTTTCACGAGGACATCTGACGTGACTATTCCACGACAGTTGGCGTCCAACAGAGGCATCGAAGCTAACCCGGAGAAGATTAAGGCGATTACCTCCCTGGCTAAACCGGCGTGCATCAATGATGTTCAGCGACTGGCGGGTCGCGTTGCCACCTTAAGTCGATTCATAAGTCGGCTCGGCGAGAAAGCCCTCCCATTGTATCAGATGATGAAGAAAACTGACACTTTTGTCTGGAGTGAGGCCGCTGATGCTGCTTTTGAGGACTTAAAGAGACAACTGTCTGAACCACCGGTTCTCGCGGCTCCGATTGACAAAGAGCCTTTGCTGTTATATGTGGCTGCCAATTCACGAGCCGTCAGCGTTGCCATCGTGGTGGAGCGTAAGGAAGCTGGTAAGGAGCATCCGGTTCAACGGCCAATTTACTACATTAGTGAGGTGCTCATTGAATCCAAGCAAAGGTACCCGCATTGGCAAAAGCTTGTTTACGGGGTGTTCATGGCAAACCGAAAGTTGAAGCAGTACTTTCAAAGCCATCCTATAACTGTGGTAAGTTCTGCCCCTTTGGGAGACATCATTCAGAACAGGGAGGCCACAGGACGAGTCGCCAAGTGGGCTATTGAGCTTGGGCCTCATGGCTTGAAATACATGCCTCGGACGGCTATTAAGTCTCAGGCCTTGGTGGACTTCATCAATGATTGGACAGAGTTGCAGGCCCCTGAGGAGAGGCCGGATAACACATACTGGACTATTCACTTTGACAGGTCCAGGCAGCTAGAAGGCTCGGGGGCTGGAGTGGTGTTGACTTCCCCTTGAGGTGACAAATTTTGTTATGCACTCCGGCTTATGTTTCCATGTACTAACAATGCAGCTGAATATGAGGCATTACTCCATGGTCTCTGGATGGCTAAGGAGATGAACTTAAGCCTGGTACGATGCTTGGGAGACTCAGATTTGGTGGCTCAACAAGTGTCAGGCAAGTGGGATTCCAAAGACCCCCTCATGGCGGCTTATCGTCGTGAGGTAGATGCTGTGGCTGGTCACTTCACGGGTTATCAAGTGGAGCACATTGATCGAAGGAAGAATGAGGCGGCTGATGCTTTAAGACGGTTGGGATCCCAACGTAAGCCGGTGCCGCCCAATACCTTTCTCGATGTGTTACATAACCCTTCTGTCAAGGTGCCTACCGAGGAAGAATTAGCAGTGCCAGACCCGGAGGCACAGCTGGTGGTGGCTCTTCATGTTATCTCGGATTGGACGGTGCCTTACTTGGCTTATATGACCCGGGGTGAATTGTCGGAGGATGAGACATTGGCGAGACAAATCGTCAGGCGCTCCAAATCCATGACGATTGTTAATGGCGAGTTACATCACCTCAGCGTCACGGGGGCGTTTCAACACTGTGTGTCACCTACAGAAGGCCAAGAGATACTCCGTGAGATCCATGAAGGAGATTGTGGCCATCATGCCGGGTCAAATTCCCTCGTAGCCAAGGCTTTTCGTCATGGCTTCTATTGGTTGACGGCTCATGCTGATGCGGAGGATCTGGTCAGTAAATGAGACGGGTGTCAAAAGTTCTCATGACGAGCTCATGTACCGTCTCAAGAATTGAGGATGATCCCAATCACTTGGCCGTTTGCAGTCTGGGGGCTTGACATGGTCGGACCTTTCAAAAGGTCTAAAGATAAAAGACACATCTACTGGTGGCAGTGGACAAGTTTACCAAGTGGGTTGAGGAGAGCCGGCCAGTAAGTGTGATGCAGCCACGGCAGTTCAGTTCATGAAAAAGGTGATCTTTCGTTTTGGTTTTCCACATAGCATCATAACTGATAATGGCACTAATCTCTCTAAGGGTGCCATGGAAGAGTTCTGTCAGAGAGAACATATCCGACTTGATGTTTCAGCTGTTGCTCATCCTCAATTCAATGGTTAAGCAGAGAGAGCTAATCAAGAGATCTTGAAAGGTATCAAGCCCCGACTCTTGGTCCCTTTACAACGGACTCCGGGTTGTTGGGTGGAGGAGTTACCCTCCGTGTTATGGATCACTACGCCTAATAGATCTACGGGATACACACCCTTCTTCATGGTTTAGGGAGCAGAGGCGGTCCTGCCAAGTGACATCCGGCATGATTCACCCCGTGTGGAAGCTTACATTGAGGCGGATAACGAAAAGGCTCGTCAGGATGCACTTGACTTATTGGACGAGGAGCGAGACTTGACAATAGCCCGCTCGGCGATTTACCAGCAAGACCTGCGCCGCTATCACAGCTGCCGGGTTAAGAGCAGAACCTTTCAGGAAGGCGACTTGGTGCTCCCGCTCATCCAGGATCAGTCTGACATGCACAAGCTATCCCCGCCTTGGGAAGGGCCCTTTGTCGTCAGCAAGAATCTGCACAACGGGTCATATTATCTCATCGATATTCGAGAGCAGAAGAACTCACTTAAATCGGAGGAGGACACCCGCCGGCCGTGGAATATAGCTCATCTCCGGCCTTACTATACTTAAGTTACTTTTTAAGATACTTTTTATAATGTACATATTATATAAAGCAATAAAGCAAGACCTCTGTCCTTTTTTCCCATAAAGAAACGTTTCATGTTTTCTTTATCAGGTGATGGACACTGCCAACAGGGGACAGATCATATCTGAATCTGGCTTTCCCTTTGGTCCGGCTTATGATCATATCTGAATCTAGCCATGGTCACTTGGGGGCTTCCTGTTCAAACATAGGTCATATTCGAACCAAAGAGGACATAGCTGTCGATACCCACTTGATCGGCATACTGCCAAACCCACTTGGGGGCTCCCTGATCATATTTGAATCATAGCTTAACCCCTTTGGGTCTGACGTGGATCATATTCGAATCAGCATCATTAAACAACTCTTATGTTCACTTGGGGCTTCCTGTTCAAACATAGGTCGTATTCGAACCAAAGAGAACATAGCTGTCGATACCCACTTGATCGGCATCTCCAAAGCAACTGGGGGCTATATGATCGTATCCGAATCTTAGCTTAACCCCTTTGGAACGGTTCTCTGATCGTATTCGAATCAGGAGCCTGTGAACATTGCAAGTATGATTATTTTAACTATCATTGAAACCTTCTTGAGGAGATGGTTCTTGATCTTTCCAGTTTTATATTGGTTACTTCAGGTTCTAAAAAGTGCCAGGTAAAAACTTATATAAGCCGGAGTGGTTATCAAAAGGGTCGCAGGTATGCTGTTATGATTATGTTTTAACTAATCATGAACCGTCTTATACATATGGTTTTTGATCATGTCCGGGTTATCAATATTCTATAACCCGCTGGCGCAGTGAACCGTCCAGGAAACCTTGCCTGTTTATGTGCAGGATAAAGGGGAGCAAGGTAAAATATGAAGGAATCACATGATTAACATAAGCAAGAGGAATTTAGTGCTGGCGGCCTAACAAAAGCAATAAGTACCATAAGGCATGACAGTCATTAAGGAGTTTTCTCTATCCTATTTCAAGACTCCCCGAGTCTAAACAAGTGAAGCATTGTTTTTTGCAAAGTTATAACCCGGCTGGCGGCTCATTCCTCCGGCTGGCTTGATGACTCCGGGTTATCCTTCCCCGCCTCTCCTTCGGTTGTTTTGTCCTGGAAGGTGGACGAGGCCCAGTCAATGCCGCTCAAAGCTTCAAATTCAGCTTCATCATCTATTAAACAGGCCGGGTCCACTTCAGGGAAGGTATGCTTACGCGTTGGAGGGATCAGGCTGACTTGGTCATATGGGGCGTTTGGGATTCTCCGGTTCTCGCTATCATAACCCGATGAATATTTAGTAAGATCAGTATCATCCCCAATGAGAGTCGCCAGGGGGCGTACGACTTTAACACATGCAGTGAAGTCTTGTTCGCCAAAAGCAGTGCCGTCCTCCTAAAGGCTTGGATATCCAAGAGAGAGATCAGCAAGGTCAAGTTCTGGCACTCATGCTCTTGCCCGACTCAAAGCAGCCACAGCTCCGGCTCTCGCAGATGCCCGCCTTTAGTCTTGAATGCGTTGAGGTAGCACCTAAAGATGCCTCAACACGTCTTGCAGGAGCTGAGGAGTGGTATTTGATAAGGCCACAGCAGCCAACGCATGCTGTGACCCGGAGTACAGCTGCTCTACTAAGGTATACACCGCCTTAAGCTTGACCAGCATATTTTCCTTCAGATTGGTACTCCTAGGGCCTGCAGGTTCACAGGTATAACAGTAAGCCGGAGGTAACTATTACAATAACTCTTGCAAGATTATAATATTTATGAGCGACTTACCGAAGATGGCTGACACCATTTGGGATATCCACCGTTTTAAGTCGGACAGCTCATTTGTTGCCTCGGAAAGAGATGCCTTTGCTGTTTCAGCCCGAGTCACCAGTGAAGCCCTTTCATCAACCCAAGTTTTCTTCTCTGATTCAATTTTTTTCTTCAGTTTATCTTGTTCAGAGACACTGAATTCAAACTTGGAGTTGGCTTTCTGAGCTTCGAGCTCTTGGGTTTTCAACTGACTTTTCAGATCGGCAATCTCCGCCTCAAATTGACTTATGGTGGCCTGCATTTGACATCAGGCTATGGTAAGAATCTTGGTAAGATAACATTCAAGTCCCAAGCACCTTACAAGTAAAGATACTTGGCACTTGGGGGCTAATGTATGCTTAAAGAATTTTTAATCTATTTTACCGAGTCACACATATTAAGTCTCAAGCACTTTACAAGTAAAGGTACTTGACACTTGGGGGCTAATGTGTAACCCAAATTCAAAGTTTCATGTTATCGCCAGGTTAAACATATTCAATTTAAACCAGCTAAAATTAATAGTAAGCAGATTATTAAGTCTACAACATATTCATTCATAAGCAATAGACTTGGGGGCTGGTACAGTAAGTAAGATTCAGAGTAAAAGCTCAAATTTTACCTCAGATTTATGCTGTATTTGCTTCACCATATCAATTTCCAGGTCACGACTATTGTGCACTTGGTTCAGATAGCCCGAGATGATATCACCAATACTTAGGTGAGAATAATCAGTGATATCTTGTTTGGCTTTCCGGCGCTGGGCAAACTCCTCCTTGGCGGTGCATTGGGCAAGAGCAGTGGGCCGGCCCAGTTCAACATATTGGCTCTTCACAATCTCAACCTCCGGGTCAGTCGTCTTGGCCGGGCTAGGAGTTTCCGGGTCATCCGAGTTGTGGATAACATCCTCTGCAGGCGGGTCAGAAGTTGGCACCGGAATATCCGAAGCCGGTTCAGGTGGTGGCTAGTGAGTGGAGCTGTCAGGAACGGATGAGTCAAGCACCGGTTCAGTAACCACCGGGTCTTGGGACGGCTTATTCTTCTTTGCCCTCTTGCTGGGTTTTACTTGCAAGCTGTCAATCAAAGTGGAAGGATAAGCATCAAAGTATAAGTATGGAAAAGCTTAAGGTAAGAAAGGTTATATTACCAGGGAGCCGTTTTGAAAGCCGGCATGTTTGATTGCATCGACTCATCAGAGGAAGGAGAGGTATCCTGATAGTTGGAGTCAGATGAATTGAGAGGTTGGCGAATCAAACCCGTCAAAGGAAAAACAAAATGTAAATCGGAGATAACCTCGGTCCTACGCTTCCTGGTTACGTCGGGTAAGCCGGAGGAAAGCTCTGTGTCCTGGTTGGCCCGAGTCTGCCGCCGGTTCTCAAGATGTTGTTGTTTCAAAAGAAATTGAGGATCTTGGTAAGCTAAAGGGTGTGAAAACCTTACTTTCCGGGTCACTCTTCGGAATTTTTTGTGTTGGCAAAGGCTCTGAGTCGGAGGAAATTATAGTTACCTCTTCGCTAGCTGCTTGACTGTTCCCAGTATCCTCCTGAAAGGATCAAATGTCAGTAAGGTAACGGCAAAGGAGTTAAAGAAAATCAAAAAAGATTACCTCTTCCTCATCTGAAGAAGAGTCGTCCAATTTAAGCATATCAGAGGCGCTGGGTTTCTTCTTCTTAGAGGTACCCGTCCTAGCGGCTTTCCTTTCGGTCTTCTTGGCCGCCCTGGCCTGTTTTGCAGCCTCATGGTCATACTTGACCTTCCAGAAATTATCATCGGCCTGTGGGAAAAGGTAAGGAGTCATGAGTACCAGAAGGTAACATATTAAAGAATATTTGTGAAGATTAGTAACTTACCGCAGGAGCCGGATTCTTCTTGCATAAGGGAAGCAAACTGAAGGTATTACTGGTTACAGTGCCCTCCTTCAGTAGCGATTGGACTGTAGCATCTACCACATCATCTGGTAAGTCCTCAGGGCTATGACGCATTGGGTCTTCCTTTTCGCCTGTGTAAGTACACATTAAGCCGGAGCGGCGGCTTAATGGTAGTATCCGCCAGGTGACCCAGACCCGGACCAAATCAATGCCATTTAACCCGTTGCCTAAAAGGGCTTTGATCTTCCTGATGGTGGGGTTAAGAGGCAGGCGCTCCACAACAGTTAACTTGTCCGCCAGATGATGGTTGGACTCAAGACACAGGGCGCGAAAGCCGGGCAGAGGCTTCTCATTAGCCGGAGAGGTGTCTTGACAATAGAACCACGTCTGGTTCCAGTCTTTTGGGTGACTCGGCAGCTCAGCGTAAGGAAAAAGGCAGTCTCTCCGCCGCTGGATTGAGATGCCACCAAGCTCAAGACTAGGCCCGTTGGCACGTTCCTTCTGCCGGTTCAAGTAAAAAAGTTCTCTGAACAGCAACAGACTTGGTTCCTCTCCTAGGTATAGCTCGCAGAAGATTTGGAAATTACACAGATTGGACATGGAATTGGGTCCAGTGTCTTGAGGCCTCAGGTCAAAGAAATCCAGAACTTCCCTGAAGAATTTTGAGCCGGGAGGGGCAAATCCCCGGTTCATATGGTCTGTGAAAACTATTACCTCCCCATCTTTGGGTTGAGGTATCTCCTCAGACGGGTGAGGAGCACGATAGGACATGGCCTCCTTTTTTGGCAGATGGCCAGACTTTACAAACTCGGCAAGTTTGCTTTTGGTTACTATGGATGGAATCCAATTGCAAGTCACGGGGGCCTTGGCCGCCTTAGGAGCCATAACAGTAGTGGCCTACGACAAAGTAAGAAAGCTCCGGTTCAAGTTTAACTCGGGAGAAAAAATTTAAAATTATTTAAGGTGGCGGCTTAAAGGATGGGGCCTAATGATATAAGGGTGATTGTGCAATCATATTTAAGCCGCTAGGTGGCCTCAAGAGCAATTCAAGATTTCTTAAAATCATGAGAGGAAGCTTGCCGGGTGATAGAAACAAGTTTTACAGATGACTACTATTATTCTGGATCAATGTATTTCTCTGAAAAAGAAATTTTCTAGACCTAAAAATGGGCAGAGAAGTTCATACACTCGAAGAAGGTTTCTAAAACAAGGGAAAGGAGATCTAATCCTATGCAGATCAACGCAAACAACTACCGCAGCAGTTCTATACAGTTTTTTCGATCTAAACAGAGCTTTGGAAGTGCAAACTAAGGAGTTTTTGGATCGAGCAGTGATGAACACCGATGAACTCGGTAGATCTAAGAAAGGGGAAGAGAGGAACTTACGGATGAGGACGAGCTGCGGAGGTTCGCCGTCGATCTCAGGTCAAGTCAGGTCGATGCAGCGGCCTGAGTCGATGAAGACGAGGCGGTCAATGGCGACGGCGGCGGAGCTCGAGCAGCAGAGAGGAGAGGAAGAAGACGACTGAAAGGGTAAAGAGGAAAAGACCTAAGTCACGGCTATTTATAGGGAGAAGATAACTGAGACGGCGCGGGAAACGAGGAGATAAGAATTGTTATCCAGCGGCCCCGACGCCTCGATTTTCGGAGCAATTAATAAAGAAGTGATCCGTTGAAGGATTTGAAGGAATAAAAGATGAGTTAAAGGAAGAATGACGTCACGCCGACTTAAGACGGATCCAGAAGATGACGTCACGGTGGGTTAACAAAAACCCTCTGTATAGTCAGAAGACTGAAGATTTAATTCTGTAAAAATAATTTTTAGATTGACATGAACAGGTTCAAATCAATCTGGGGCCTAATGTTGGGGATATGACTATTTGTGTAAGCCGCCCGGGAGGGGCCGGGTTACACAAAGAGGATTCATCAGAGGAAGCCCAAGACCAAGCATGAAGATGGTGGTTCAATAAAGGGCTTAAGGCCCACGGGCGGCTTAAGCCCGTCGTAGTAAAACCGCCGTGATGGCATGACTTGTAATGTAAGGTAGATTTAACTAGTCACCGAGCCGGGACTCTCTAAGCCGCGGGGCGTCAACCCGTGTATATAAGGGGACAACCTGCTGGCGGCTTAGGGCAAGAAACAACTCATCGAGAGCCGGGCATAGCGTATCTCGCTCCCTGGCCATCGAAACATCAATACCAACCCAACTAGACGTAGGCCTTACCTTCACCGTAAGGGGCCGAACTAGTATAAACCCTCTCGTGTCCTTTGTCCCAATTAAACCCCTTCAAGCTTCCTAGTTGCGATGGCTCCACAACTAAGTCCTTTCACGAGGACATCTGACGTGACTATTCCACGACAGTACAAGTACTCTGTGTTTTCTGACGGAAAAAACAACATGATGGGTTTCACCTTAATCCAAATTACTCTTCAACGGTTGCGAATTTGAGAAAATGCTCAACATGACTAAGTTTTGTATTTTCGATATCTTTCCAACCATATATTATTTGCCTTATTTCGACAAACTTTTAAAAAACCACGTTCGAAATCAAATTTGACCGTATTCGAATTTGTTTTTAAACCGTAAGGAATTAGAAAAACATTTCAATACGAAAAGGTTGCACATTTTTGATGGCTTTCCAACGCCGTATCATTTGCATCAATCCAACAAACCGTTTGCAAAAAATTGTGAAAATACGTTTCGCCCGGAATTTCACCGTTTTCCAAATTACTTTTAAATCGTATAGAATTAGAAAAAATAATAAATATATGGAAGATGCGTATTTTCACAAGCTTTCCAACGCTATCTTATTTTATCAATTCCAACAAACCGTTTGAAAATTGTGTCCAAAATACGATTCACGTTTTCGGTTTTGAAAAAAACAGTTTTTCCAAAACTGCTCTTAAACCATAATGATTTTGCAAAAACATTCAATATACTTGAAATGTAGTTGTCAAGAGCTTTCCAACGATATATTACACGCCCCATTCCGACAAAAAAATTGCAAAAAAAAATTTGAACTAAAGAAGACGATCTGTTAAATAGAACTGAAAGCATCAGTTCAACCGCTCAAAAATCATTAGTACAACCGACTGAAACCGTCAGTTCAAATAGGGTAATAGAATAATATTCTATTAAGCGGATATCCAGGCCTCACTCCGGTTATCCGGGCCTGGCCGGATGATCCGGGTATCCCTCCGGATGTCCGGATGGGTCCACGCCCTCATCTTATCGGACCGGAAGGGAGCAGAGGGTTATTCCTGTCTTTCTCCCCCCCACTGCCCCGTCTGTTTACCCCCGCCGTTGCCGGCTGTTCCTGGCCAGCCCTGCGAGTCCGACCGGCCAACTGCCCCGAATCTGCCCCCAACTCGCTGCCTTCTCCTCGATCTACTCCCTCATCGTGCTGTTTCTCCTGGGGCCGATTGGATTCTCTCAAATCTCGCATTCTCAGTCCCCAACTCCGCCATGGTGGTCGGACGTGGAGGTGGTGGACGGAGCTTCAAGTCAACGACCTCGGGGCCCTCTCGTGGTACTTCATATGCTCCTCTCCTTTATTCCTCCGTTTATCCATCTAGGTTTAGTCATTCATCGCATTGGCTCTTCATCCTATGCGTGTACGCAGACCCGCGTCGTCAAGCATCGACGAACTCCGAGGAGGCAGCTCGTCCACTCAAGAAGGCGCTAGGGCGTGCTCGTCCGTCCTATGCCGGGCAAGACGACCCTAACTACGAGGACGAACTCCACGAGGACGAGCTCGTGCCTGTTCGCTCCACGACTAAGTCCAAGAAGAAGAAAGCAGCAGCTGCCTCGAGCTCCCAGTCGGCTGCTCCTACTGGTCTCGTTCTGTCCATGGCAAACCCCACCAACCGTGGCTGTGATGCCTACTACACAACCTTCTTCTTGTAGACGTTCTTGGGCCTGCAAGTGCAGAGGTTTGTAGGACAGTAGAAAATTTCCCTCAAGTGGATGACCTAAGGTTTATCAATCCGTGGGAGGCATAGGATGAACATGGTCTCTCTCAAACAACCATGCAACCAAATAACAAAGAGTCTCTTGTTTCCCCAACACACCCAATACAATAGCAAATTGTATAGGTGCACTAGTTCGGCGAAGAGATGGTGATACAAGTGCAATATGGATGGTAGATATAGGTTTTTGTAATCTGAAAATATAAAAACATCAAGGTAACTAATGATAAAAGTGAGCATAAACGGTATTGAAATGATAGAAAACAAGGCATAGGGTTCATACTTTCACTAGTGCAAGTTCTCTCAACAATAATAACATAGATAGATCATATAACAATCCCTCAACATGCAACAAAGAGTCACTCCAAAGCCACTAATAGCGGAGAACAAACAAAGAGATTATGGTAGGGTACAAAACCACCTCAAAGTTATTCTTTCGGATCAATCTATTCAAGAGTTCATACTAGAATAACACCTTAAGACACAAATCAACCAAAACCCTAAAGTCACCTAGATACTCCATTGTCACCTCAAGTATCCGTGGGCATGATTATACGATATGCATCACACAATCTCAGATTCATCTATTCAACCAACACAATGTACTTCAAAGAGTGCCCCAAAGTTTATACCGGAGAGTCAAGACGAAAACATGTGCCAACCCCTATGCATAGGTTCTTGGGCGAAACCCACAAGTTGATCACCAAAACATACGTCAAGTGAATCACATGAATATCCCATTGTCACCACAGATAAGCATGGCAAGACATACATCAAGTGTTCTCAAATCCTTAAAGACTCAATCCGATAAGATAACTTCAAGAGGAAAACTCAATTCATCACAAGAGAGTAGAGGGGGAGAAACATCATAAGATCCAACTATAATAGCAAAGCTCGCGATACATCAAGATCGTGCCATACAGAGAACACGAGAGAGAGAGAGAGATCAAACACATAGCTACTGGTACATACCCTCAGCCCCGAGGGTGAACTACTCCCTCCTCATCATGGATAGCGCCGTGATGATGAAGATGGCCACCGGTGAGGGATCCCCCCTCCGGCAGGGTGCCGGAACAGGCTCCCGAGAGGTTTTTGGTGGCTACAGAGGCTTGCGGCGGCGGAACTCCCGATCTATCTTCGTCTTCGATGTTTTTAGGGTATGTGGACTTATATAGGCGAAAGAAGTCGGTCGGGGGAGCCTCGAGGGGCCCAGGAGACAGGGGGCGCGCCCAGGGGGGTGGGAGCGCCCTCCTATCTCCTGGCTTCCTCGAGCCTTCCCTGGCTTGAACTCCAAGTCTCCCGGATCATATCCTTTCCAAAATTCACGCTCCTGTAGGTTTCATTCTGTTTGGACTCCGTTTGACATTCCTTTTCTTCGAAATACTGAAATAGGCAATAAAACAACAATATGGGCTGGGCCTCCGGTTAATAGGTTAATCCCAAAAGTAATATAAAAGTGTATAATAAAGCCCGTAAGCATGAATGCTTCATAAATTATAGACATGTTGGAGACGTATCAGCATCCCCAAGCTTAATTCCTACTCGTCCTCGAGTAGGTAAATGATAAAGAAAGAATTTATGAAGTGTGAATGCTAGCAGGTGCACAAGTTTGATCAATGATAATTTCAATCACCTTTTCTAGCATGATTATAAGTCATAACAGTAGTTCATCTCATAAAACTTCTCACGAGCAAGCAACAAGCAATTCACATGTTAAAGCATAGACCATAAACTTTCTTGAAGACTAGCAAACTTTATTCTTAGTCATCAAACAATTACAATTCATCTTATTTTCAGGAAGGGTCTATGTCAGAGCTTTGATTTAGCAAACTCCACATACTCAACTATCTTATAGTCTTCTACAATTGCTAACACTCACGCAATACTAATGGTTATGGAGTTTCAATCGGACACTGAGAAATATAGGGGCTTATAGTGTTGCCTCCCAACGTATTCACCTTTGGGTGATGTTAACAATAATAGTTCATGCTAACTTACACCCAATAGGATATATATATCAGGATCTTTCCAACACGAGGTGCTTGCCAAAGGATAAAATGAAAAATGGAAAGGTGAAGATCACCTTGACTCTTAAAATAAAGTAAAAGACATAAAGTAAAAGATAGGCCCTTCGCAGAGGGAAGCATAGGTTGTCATGCTCTTTTAGGGTTGGATGCAAAAAATCTTAATGCAAAAGAACATCACTTTATATTGCCACTTGTATATGGACCTTTATTATGGAGTCCGTCGCTTTTATTACTTCCATAACAAGATTGTATAAAACTTATTTTCTTCACACTAATAGATCATGCATATTTAGAGAGCAATTTTTATTGCTTGCACCGATGACAACTTACTTGAAGGATCTTACTCAATCCATAGGTAGGTATGGTGGACACTCATGGCAAAAACTGGGTTTAAGGATATTTGGAAGCACAAGTAGTATCTCTACTTGGTGCAAGGAATTTTGGCTAGCATGAGGTGGAAAGGCAAGCTCAACATGTTTGAATGATCCATGACAATATACTTTAACTGAGATGTGAGAAAACATAACCCATTACGTTGTCTTCCTTGTCCAACATCAACTCTTTAGCATGTCATACTTAATGAGTGCTCACAATTATAAAAGATGTCTAGGATAGTATATTTATATGTGAAATCTCTCTTCCTTCAATATTCTTTCATGAATTGTTCAAATGACCAATACAATGCTTGCTAACCTTCAATAAATTTACAACCTCTACTTCTTAGATGTGAAGCCATTACTCTCCATGGGTTAAGCAAATGAGACATATATAATTTCAGATTTACGAAATTCAACTCATTCAACCATTTACTCATAGGATATAAATGAAGCACACGAGTAAATGACAAACTACTCCAAAAAGATATAAGTGAAGATCAATGAGTAGCTAAATAATTATGTAACTATGTGAAGACTCTCTCTCTCATTAAATAATTTCAGATCTTGGTAATTTATTCAAGCAGCAAGCAAAGCAATATAAAATGATATTGCAAGGATAGCACAACTCATGTGAAGAAGCAAAAACTTAGGCTCAACCGATACTAACCGATAGTTGTTGAAGAAGAAAGGTGGGATGCCTACCGGGGCATCCCCAAGCTTGGATGCTTGAGACTTCTTGAAATATTTTCTTGGGTTGCCTTGGGCATCCCCAAGCTTGAACTTTTGTGTCTCCTTAATTCCTCTCATATCATGGTTTCTCTTTTTATGAAAAGCTTCATCCACACCAAACTCAACAAGAACTCGTGAGATAGGTTAGTATAAACCAATGCAAAACCTTATCATTTCTACTGTAACAAATCACTAAAATTATTATTCAACATTGCATACTAAATGTGTCTGCATATTTAATACTCCTATCATCAAATAGAATCATTAAACAAGCAAACAAAAGCAAACAATGCAAACATAACAGCAATCTGCCAAAACAGTACAGTCTGTAAAGAATGCAAGAGTATCAATACTTCCCTAACTCCAAACATTATGAGAAAAATACTACGCTGTAGAAGATTTATCAGAGCTCAATATGCAAAAAGTTTCAACATTATACCCTTCTCTGACTTTTCTAGGGAATTTTTGCAACAGCGTAAACTTTCTGTTTTCAAACAGCAACATGCATACTAGCAAAATCAGCATGGTAAAGGCTATCCTTGACATTTTTATTGAAAATAAAGATGCAAAACATTATTTTAAATAAGATCAAGCAAATACTAACAAAATAAAATGACGCTCCAAGCAAAACACATATCATGTGGTGAATAAAAAGATAGCTCCAAGTAAAGTTACCGATGAACAAAGACGAAAGAGGGGATGCCATCCGGGGCATCCCCAAGCATAGGATTTTGGCTATTCTTGAATATTATCTTGGGGGTCATCCCCAATCTTAGGCTGTTGCCACTCCTTATTCCATAGTCCATCGAATCTTTACCCAAAACTTGAAAACTCCACAACACAAAACTCAATAGAAAACTCGTAAGCTCCGTTAGTATAAGAAAATAAAACCACCACTTAGGTACTGTAATTAACTAATTCTAAATTCATATTGGTGTAATATCTACTGTACTCCAACTTATCTATGGTTCATACCCTTCGATACTACTCATAGATTCATGAAAATAAGCAAACAACACATAGAAAACAGAATCTGTCAAAAACAGAATAGTCTGTAGTAATCTGCATCAAACGTATACTTCTGGAACTCCAAAACTTATACCAAATTAGGAAGTTCTAAGCAATTTGTGTACCAATCCAGAGCAAAAATAATCAGATCAGAAGCACATTTCTGCGAATGAACAAAACTAATTTACTGGGTGCAAAAGTTTCTGATTCTTAGCAGGATCAACACAACTGTCACCATAAGCTATCCTAAAGGTCTTACTTGGCACTTTATTGAAACAAAAGCTATAAAACATGATTATTACAGTAGCATAATCATGTGGACACACAAAAACAGTAAGGATAAACATTGGGTTGTCTCCCAACAAGTGCTTTTCTTTAATGCCTTTCTAGCTAGGCATGATGATGACAATAATGCTCACATACAAGATAAGAATTGAAACATAACGGGAGCATCATGAAGCATATGACTAGCACATTTAATTCTAACCCACTTCCTATGCATAGGGATTTTGTGAGCAAACAATTTATGGGAACAATAATCAACTAGCATAGGAAGGCAAAACAAGCATAAGTTCAAAACTTGAAACACATAGAGAGGAAACTTGATATTATTGCAATTCCTACAAGCATATGTTCCTCCCTCATAATAATTTTCAGTAGCATCATGAATGAATTCAACAATATAACCAGCACCTAAAGCATTCTTTTCATGATCTACAAGCATAGAAAATTTACTACTCTCCACATAAGTAAAATTCTTCTCATTCGGAATAGTGGGAGTATCATAAAAGATTTGAATACTATAAATTGTTTCCACATTAAAAGAGTAATGTTCAGAAAAGGGTAATCATAATCATGACAAGATTTATAAATATAATCATCACTACTTTTTATAGCATAAGTTTCATCACAATAATCATCATAAGTAGCAACTTTGTTCTCATCATAATCGATTGAAACCTCTTCCAAGATAGTGGAATCATCACTAAATAAAGTTGACACTCTTCCAAATCCACTTTCATATTCATCACAATAAGATTCAACATCCTCCAAAATAGTGGGATCACTACTTCCTAAAGTTGACACTCTTCCAAACCCACTTTCATCAATATAATCATCATAGGTAAGATGCATGCTATCATCATAACAACTTTGTATATCAAAACTTGGGAGGCAAAAAATATCATCTTCATTAAACGTAGCATCCCCAAGCTTGGGACAAACATTAATTTCAGCAAATATATTCTCAAATATGTCATCCTCATCAAACATAGCTTCCCCAAGCTTGGGCCTTTTCGTATCATAAACATAATCACTCTCATCATTAATAGTATGGATAGCACCAATAGTATAGCAATTATCATCATCACAATGAGTAGTAGGAGCAACATCATTTGGGAGAGATACCTTTTTACCTTTGTTGCTCCTTCTTTTCCTTTTCACATTATGTGTGGGTTCAACCTTCTTCTTTGAGCTCCTTATAGATGAGATTGGTTGAATAGAAAGCTCCTCCTTGTTACCCGATTCATCATAAGAAATAATAGGAGGATATTGGGAAGTCTCTTCCCTTTCATTAGTATTCTCATCATCTTCTATTTGCTTTCTTTTCTTTATGTAATTGGCAATATAAGGATTTTCAATGCAATTCACCGCACAATACATATAAATCTTCTCTAGATCAAAATCAAGAAATCTATCAAGATTAAATTTTGGAATACCCGCAGTTATACGTTTCATTTCTTCATACCCCAAAAGAAGACTAAGCTCTTTATGATGCCCAAGGGTAATCAAGCTATCACAATTTTTGGACACGATTCGATCATGAAACAGTTTGCATTGGAGATTTAAATGACCACGTTCATTGCAAAGTTCATAAGGAGCACGAAAAATATTGAATCTTTCAGCACAATCATCAAGACTTTCTTGCAAACCTTTAGTTTCTATATACTTATGCCTCTTGCAATATCTATTTTCCCTATTTGGTGTGTACATGCAAACCCAATCTACTCCACAAAAATCGACATGCTTATAGGAGACATTTTCATCATAACTAGTGCAATCATCATTAGTACTATGGATATTCAAGGAGTTCATACTAACAACATTGCAATCATGCTCATCATTCAAAGATTTAGTACCAAGCATTTTAATGCATTCTTCTTCTAGCACTTGAGCTCAATTTTCCTTTCCATCATACTCACGAAAGATATTAAAAAGATGAAGCGTATTAGACAAGCTTAACTCCATTTTTTTTGTAGTTTTCCTTGTATAAACTAAACTAGTGATAAAACAAGAAACAAAAATATTCGATTGCAAGATCTAAAGATATACCTTCAAGCACTCACCTCCCCGGCAACGACGCCAGAAAATAGCTTGATGCCTACTACACAACCTTCTTCTTGTAGACGTTGTTGGGCCTCCAAGTGCAGAGGTTTGTAGGACAATAGCAAATTTCCCTCAAGTGGATGACCTAAGGTTTATCAATCTGTGGGAGGCATAGGATGAAGATGGTCTCTCTCAAACAACCCTGCAACTAAATAACAAAGAGTCTCTTGTGTCCCCAACACACCCAATACAATAGCAAATTGTATATGTGCACTAGTTCGGCGAAAAGATGGTGATACAAGTGCAATATGGATGGTAGATATAGGTTTTTGTAATCTGAAAATATAAAAACAGCAAGGTAACTAATGATAAAAGTGAGCGTAAACGGTATTGCAATGATAGAAAACAAGGCATAGGGTTCATACTTTCACTAGTGCAAGTTCTCTCAACAATAATAACATAGATAGATCATATAACAATCCCTCAACATGCAACAAAGAGTCACTCCAAAGGCACTAATAGTGGAGAACAAACGAAGAGATTATGGTAGGGTACGAAACCACCTCAAAGTTATTCTTTCGGATCAATCTATTCAAGAGTTCGTACTAGAATAACACCTTAAGACACAAATCAACCAAAACCCTAATGTCACCTAGATACTCCATTGTCACCTCAAGTATCCATGGGCATGATTATACGATATGCATCACACAATCTCAGATTCATCTATTCAACCAACACAAAGTACTTCAAAGAGTGCCCCAAAGTTTCTACCGGAGAGTCAAGACGAAAACATGTGCCAACCCCTATGCATAGGTTCTTGGGCGGAACCCGCAAGTTGATCACCAAAACATACTCAAGTGAATCACATGAATATCCCATTATCACCACAGATAAGCACGGCAAGACATACATCAAGTGTTCTCAAATCCTTAAAGACTCAATCCGATAAGATAACTTCAAGAGGAAAACTTAATTCATCACAAGAGAGTAGAAGGGGAGAAACATCATAAGATCCAACTATAATAGCAAAGCTCGCGATACATCAAGATCGTGCCATAGAGAGAACACGAGAGAGAGAGATCAAACACATAGCTACTGGTACATACCCTCAGCCCCGAGGGTGAACTACCCCCTCCTCGTCATGGATAGCGCCGGGATGATGAAGATTGCCACCGGTGAGGGATCCCCCCTCCGGCAGGGTGCCGGAACGGGCTCCCGAGAGGTTTTTGGTGGCTACAGAGGCTTGCGGTGGCAGAACTCCCGATCTATCTTCGTCTTCAATGTTTTTAGGGTACGTGGACTTATATAGGCAAAAGAAGTCGGTCGGGGGAGCCTCGAGGGGCCCAGGAGACAGGGGGCGCGCCCTCCTATCTCCTGGCTTCCTCGAGCCTTCCCTGGCTTGAACTCCAAGTCTCCCGGATCATGTCCTTTCCAAAAATCACGCTCCCGTAGGTTACATTCTGTTTGGACTCCATTTGATATTCCTTTTCTTCGAAATACTGAAACATGCAGTAAAACAACAATATGGGCTGGGCCTCCGGTTAATAGGTTAGTCCCAAAAGTAATATAAAAGTGTATAATAAATCCCATAATCATTCAAAACAGATAATAAAATAGCATGAATGCTTCATAAATTATAGATACGTTGGAGACGTATCAGGCTGTCGCATTGTCAATTATCAGCCCATGGACCCCTCTGAGTATGCTGCCTTAAGAAGTGATGTCAACCAATTTACTGCTCCTGTAAATGCCAACGATCCTCGTTTTCGCACGTTGTTTCAACAAGACATCTATCAATCCGTCATTGCTCATCTTGGTTTCTCTCCTCAACATTACGTGAACTTGGGTTTCATTGAGAACAATCCTTCCAAGTTCGAAGGAGTGTTGGAGAAGATTGATGGCACGGGGCTGCGCCGTGCTATGTCTCTTCATTGTGATTGGAATGAGGCTGCCATTCGGCAATTCTATGCCACACGTTTCTTCCATCCGGACCGCTCTACCACTTGGATGACTCACCACTCTTAGTTCACTGCCACCTTCGATGAGTTTGCTACCGTGTTGGGCATGCCTAGGTATGAGGCTTCTCTGTTTCGGATCCATGAGGTGAACCCCAAGTTTGAGCCCATGCCCATCAGTGCCTGTGGCTGTGTCGTCATGCCTACCACTCAGCTCTTCGCCGCGCAGCTGCAAAAGGAGCTTAATGATATCTCTATCTTTCATCCCAAATACCGATGGGTCTTCTAGTGTATCCTCAACTCCATTGCTCTCAAGAAAGGGGATCATGGAATGGTTCGGGCCTATAGTATTGATTTGATGTACTACTCTAGGAAGGCTCCCACTCGTCCCATTGACATGGCAGATTTTCTCTGGAACGAGATTCGCATGGCTAGTTGTTTGAAGGTTCGTACACTTCCCCATGATCCTTTCATTCAGACAGTCATCGACTCGGTCTATCCTTGTCCCATTGCCAAGACATCCACACAGTCCATGTGGACTCCGCGTGATGAGTCTTCCAGAGGGAAGGCTCTTGCTCCTCCTTGTGCCGAGAGCTCTTCTCGCCACACTAAATCTTTCATGAAGCCTTTTGACCGCCTGGATCGCTTCATTGGCAAGTCCCATAAGGCTATCTTTGACACTTGCCGCTATACTGCTACTCACATTGCTACCGAGGAGGTTCGCCATATCTCTAAGGTGAATGCGCTTAGGGCTCGACTCCGTGCGCGCCCTGGGAGTCCTGTCGAGCCAGATGAGCCTATTCCTGACCGCCTTCCTCCTCTGGATGTCGACTTCCCTTCAGCTGCTGATTTTCCAGAGTTCTTACTTACCCCTGCTGATCTGAGTGATGGTGGTGGTGATGATGATGAGGATGCTGAGTGATCCTCCTACCTTCTCTGCTGTTTCCCCTTTTATGTACTTACTACCAAGGGGGAGACGTAATTCTTAGGAGTATGAGTATGTTAACCTATTATTATTATTGTATTACTACCTTGTATGAGACTATGAGTTATGCTACCCTGTATGAGATTATGAGTTATGTGTTTCTGCTACCTTGTAAGAGCTTAAGTATGCTATCTTCATTCATTGCTTATCGTTGCTTATGTTGTTTTTAGTGGTGTATGTCTACAACTGCTGTTACAACATTATATTTTGAATGAGGGTATCCACTCCATATGTGCATCATTCTTTAGTTTATCATTTTAGTTCTATGCATACATTATGGGGGAGCTCTCCCCAAAATACATCCCTATGCATACATTTAGGGGGAGCTCTTCCTAAAACACATACCAGTCAACTCTCCTAAAAATATTTGCATCACATATCACTTGTTGAGAGCTATATGTGGTTTGTCATCAACTACCAAAAAAGGGGGAGACTGAAAGTGCAATCTTGCCCTCAAGTATATTTTTGATGTTGATGACAAAAATACATATAGGGGACTAACCATGTTTGCTGAGTAAATACATAGGTCATTAGTCCTCTGGTTTTAATGTGCATCATGGACACATCATATGAGATATTACTCAAGCAAATAATCAATGAGGAAAGGAGCAAACAAAGACGAAGTATCTTGCTCTTTTATACATTTATTGAGTAATAGGGATCCTGCACTATTAAGAGGGGATCCGAGGTGTATGATCAAGGCTTGCTCACAATCTACCTCACAGGAAGTTTTTCACAATGGCCAAAGTCCCTAGCAGAACTCCTTAGCTAAAGGAAAACCACGACTCCTTCCCTTCATTTTGTCCACAAGCTGACACCATAGCCGGATCATCCGGACTTGTCCCGGGATTATCTGGGCTTGTCCCCGGATCATCCGGACCTGTGCCTGGATCATCCGGGCTTTGGCAGAAAAGTCTCCCTCAAGGCGGTATTGTTGTAGATGATCAACGAAGCCATCGAGCCTTCTAGCAACGACACAGTGGAACTCTCAATAAAAGCACCAATGTCGGTGTCAAAACCGGCAGATCTCGGGTAGGGGGTCCCAAACTATGCGTCTAAGGATCGAAGGTAACAGGCGGCAGGGGACACGATGTTTACCCAGGTTCGAGCCCTCTTAATGGAGGTAATACCCTACTTCCTGCTTGATTGACTTTGATGAGTATAGGGGTTACAAGAGTTGATCTACCTCGAGATTGTAATGGCTAAACCCTAGATTTCTAGCCTGTATGATTATGATTGCCTCTACGGACTAAACCCTCCAATTTATATAGACAATGGAGGGGCCTAGGGCTATACAAAGTCGGTTTACAGAGTAAGGAAGATACATTATCCGAACGCCAAGCTTTCCATCCATGCAAAGGAGTGTCCCATACGGACACGAGGGAGGGCCTTCTGTCTTGTTCCTTCACGGCCCATTAGTTCGGCCCATGTAACATAAGCCGGCTTTCCGAGGACCCCATAATCCAGGACTCCATCACACCTCCCTCCCAACGTCTCCATTAATGGCGCCCGATCCCTGTTTCACGGTGTGGCTATGTCTCACTTGTCTGAGATTTAAGAGAGAAAAGTGAAAATATGAAAAGAAAGTTTTGCACGGATCTTGATGTAAGATCCGATGGGCCTATATAACATCGATTGTGACTTATAGCAAGCATGATGAATATAAGGACGATGATAGTGGATAATAATTGTCTTATGTATCTAGGAAGATAACTAAAAAAGCCACATGCGGCTATGCTTGAAATACACAAGGGCAAAAGAAGAAGGAAGACGCATACAACGATCTGGCTTGCTGATCTCTATTTTCTTGATGCACTGCAGGTCGCGGGGACTAGTTCTCGCGGCGAGCGGTGATGGTCTCTTTCATCAGTTTTATGTCCTTAATACGCTGCTCGGAAGAAACCGCAGATTCCTCCACCAGCCTTTCGCGCTCGATGCGGAGCATGGCATTCTCGTCCATAAGTTTCTTGACGATGATGCCTGTCCTCTTCAACAAGGCAACGGTCTCCTTTGCCCGCTTTTTCCTTCCTCCGATCTTCGCCCTCAACAGGTCACGGTCGGCCCGGAGTTGTTCAAATGAGGCATTCAACTCGTCCCGCAGCTTCATCCAGCCAGAGATCTGATCCATCTGGCTATGGACGACCGCATGCATGCGCCTGTAAGAGTCCTCGCCTGCCTGCGAGAGATATTCCCAGGCTGCCACGGCGCGGGAGGACATCTTTGCTGCTTTCGCGGTGCGGCAGGACATCTTTACTGCTTCCGCGACACGACCGGATCAGTCTACTGCATCGACGGCGCGGCGGGACCTCCATGCTGCTTCGGCAGCACAACGAGACCTCCGTGCTGCTTCGGCGGTGCGACGGGACATGTCGGCTACTTTCGCGGCTAAGCGGGACATCTCTCGTTCTTCCGCTTCCATGCTTGCCTCTCCGTGGTGGTAATGTCTCAACCGAGAACTCAATCTGGCCATGGCAGACGCAAGAGAACAATGCTGAATGACTTGTTTGATTTTGTGGATGAGGAGTTGAGGAAGGAATGTGCAGTCATCTTGGCATAGTACAGTATTTATAATCGAGTACTAATATGCTCCTAAGTGGGAAACCATTTAGGTTTTGATTGGTGTGAGCAGGTTTGCAATTTGGAAGGTGACGGGACGCAGGCTCAAAATTTATTGACGGTTCTATAGTTTCTAAGTGCAGCACTATTCCCGGACGGTGTAACGTGCACACGCTTTCTCGGCCGCGTACGTGGTGTTTGGTGCACTACAATAGGCAATGTCAGCACACGTCTTGTTCCAAGAACTGTGCGCGTTCGTTATTACCATCGCGCACGCTTATTTTAATTAGAATGTGTGCCCGTCTAGCGCACACACATTGATCTGTCTAATTGTTTCTGTTTGTTGTGGCTAATCGCAAACAGTTCATCCGTGTGAAGTGTATGCCATCAATCACACACAGCTTTGATCTGGCCGACTGTTTTTGTTCTGTTGCCTAATCGCAAACAGTTAATCCTTCTGAAGCGTATGCCCTCAATCGCACACACCTTTATCTAGTTGTCTGTTTCTGTTGTTCCGCCTCATCACAAACAGTTAATCCGATTGAACTGTATGCCATATATCGCACACGCCTTCATCTAGCTGCCCATTTCCATTCTTGTTCCTTATCGCAAACAGTTCATCAAACTAAACGGTATGCCGTGCATTGCACACACAACTAAAATCTGAACCGTGTTTGATGCATCCATCATCGCAAATGTTTTGCACATTTTTGACTGTTTTCTTACACCACTGTTTGCGATTATTGCATTGCACACAGTTTCTCGAAGGTCTCTGATCGTAGTGTCACGTCAGTAGCATCCTGTAGTAGTGATAAGTCATTTTGACCTAGAAAAAATCAAGAGAGGACTTTCGGGATGGAGCGCCGTCTTCTCGAGGCATAACTTGGGAAGGCGCACTTTTGCCCTCCGGTGGAGCGATTTCGCTGGTGGAACTTCCCTCCCGGAGGGGCAAATCGAAGCCATCGTCATCACCAACAACCCTCTCATCTTTGGGAGGCCAATCTTCATCAACATCTTCAACAACACCATCTCCTCTCAAACCCTAGTTCATCTCTTGTGTTCAATCTTTGTACCGGAACCTCAGATTGGTGTCTGTGGGTGACTAGTAGTGTTGATTACATCTTGTAGTTGATTACTATATGGTTTATTTGGTGGAATATTATATGTTCAGATCCATTATGCTATTTAATACCCCTCTGATCTTGAGCATGAATATCATTTGTGAGTAGTTAGTTTTGTTCTTGAGGTCACGGGAGAAGTCATGTTGCAAGTAATCATGTGAAGTTGATATGTGTTCGATATTTTGATGATATGTATGTTGTGATTCCCTTAGTAGTATCATGTGAACGTCGACTACATGGCAATTCACCATCTTTGGGCTTAAGGGAATGCATTGTGGAGTAGTTATTAGATAATGGGTTGCTAGAGTGACAGAAGCTTACACCCTAGTTTATGCGCTACTTCGTAAGGGGACGATTTGGATCCAAAAGTTTAATGCTATCTCTACTGCAGGATGCTGCTAAGGCGACACTATGATCAGAGACCATTTGACGAAACTGTGTGTGTTGCAATAATCGCAAATGGTGTTGTAAAAAAATTGTCAAAAAAGGTGTGAAACGTTTGCAATGACGGATGCATCAAACACGGTTCAGATTTTTGTTGCGTGTGCGATTCTGGGCATATGATTCAGTTCAATTAACTGTTTGCAATGATGAGGAACAAAAGAAACAGGCTGCCAGATGAAGGCGTGTGTGATGTAGAGCATACGGTTCACTTGGATGAACTGTTTGTGATGAGGCGGAACAACAGAAACGGGCAGCCAGATGAAGGTGTGTGCGATATACGGCATACAGTTTGTCGGATTACGGGTTCCGCAAACCCTTGAAAGGTTTGAACTCTGGGGTGCGTGCGGAGATCTCAACCTACCCAGCCCTTCTACTCGAAATCCTCCTAAGCCTAGCGTGTCGGGCACAGAGACAAAGAGACACGGCAGTTTATCCTGGCCCGGGCCACCATGCGATGTAATACCCTACTCTAGCATTTTTAGTGGATTGCCTCGAAGGGCTGAGGATGAACTAGTATAGTGGATGAACTGGCCTTGGGAGGTGAGTTGTTATTGAGCTCAAGAGAGATGGTGAGGTGGTCGGGTGAGAATGGATCTGATCCCTCCTTTCGGTGGTGGCTAAGTCCTATTTATAGTGGCCTTGGTCCTCTTCCCAAATGTTGGCGGGAGGGGATCCCACAACGGCTAGATTTGAAAGGGGACAAGTAGTACATCCTATCCTAACTAAAGTGGTCTTCGCCTGCGAAAAGCCTCTGGTCGTGACGCTGCGGTGGGCTCGGTGATGACCTCCATCCTGCCGCCCTGGCAGTCTTGGTCTTGTTGCACTAGAATGGAAACCTTTGGCTGATTCCTCGGGACTCCATGCCTGCGGCTTGCCTCCCTTGCACCAAAGAGGAAACTGACACTCTGCGCCCGCCTGGCGCCCGCCTGGCCTTGGTCGTCATGCTCACGTCAGCTGAGCCTCATGAGGTGCACCTTGCATAGAACTCTCCACCCCTCGGGAGCCAGCCTGAGGAGGCCGATCCCCTCGAGGGTCTTGGTGTTGTCTGCCTCGTGAGGCTCGGCCCCTCGCAAGGGTCTTGAGTCGTTGATGCTGAAGTTGGGCCGTACCAGGCCATTGATGGAGCCATGCAGTGGACCGTAGGCAGGCGAGTCTGGATACCCCCATATCCAGAACCCCGACAGTAGCCCCCCGGCCCAATGCGCGGTTGGACTTGGCTTCCAGGCAAAGCCAAAGGGCAAGTGCGGAGCACCGCGGGCCCTAACCGCCTGCGGCCTTGATAACACATGGCGATTGATGGGACGTGGGCGTCTCCACTTCCCCATGCTGCCTCGGCAACTGTTCGACTTGACAGGACGATGCAGCATGCAGAAGATCATCATGGCACGAGGTGGTGGAGGCCAGCGGTTGGTCTTCCTCATCTATAAATGAGGGGAGGGGCAGAGCCCCCTCGCTCATCTCTCCTTCGTCTTCTTGTCGCCTGTTTCTTCTCCTTCTCCACCTTGCTCCCATGGCACCGATCAGGAGGTTCTCGGCGACCGAAAAGGGTAAGGCCCCTAGGGAGGGGCCTGCTCCTCTCCCACTGAAGAAGCGGCTCCGCCTTCCTTACGACGCCAACATGGGACGAGAGGTGACCAGGCCTTGGCAATCGAGGCCTCCGCCTGGCTTCCCCCTTCCCCTATACGCCCGTGCCCGGGATGAGGACGTGCGCCACTGAGCGATCCTGAGTGATGAAGGACGGGCTGCCATTGCCTTGCCGACCATGCCACAGACTCACACTGAGGGCAGCTCACGCGGGTTCGTGGTATGGGCAGCGATGCCTCCCAACTTGTGGATTCGGCTCCCGAGGTTTTTCGCCGACGAGCTGCCCCGAGGACGCTGTTTGAGCTGTGGCTGCAGCACGCCGGGTGCTGCAGCCTAGCCACTGGAGCTGAGGTTGAGGTGGTGCCCCCCGTAGACATCTTCATGACTCGCGGATGGGGTGAGGTCGCCCGAGCCTGCCGCGACGAGGGAGCCCTCGTGATTCACTTTGAATATGATGGTGCATCCACCTTGTTCTTCAAGGTCTTCGACGAGGAGGACCGACGGCTAGAGTGCTGCCTTGGAGGGAGCAGCCCGCAGGGTGCAGCCGTGGGTGCTGGACCTGCTTCCGTCCCCTTCGGCGCCTCTTCCAGCAGCAGCGATGACTCCCGGGGATCCCGAGACTCTCTTGAGCCCAGCGAGTCTCTGGAGTCCAGCGATGATAACTATGTGCCGCCAAGCTCCCACCATGGTCGGAGCACGGCGGCGGCTGCCGCTCGGCATCGTCTGTGACGCTCGACAGCCTGATAGTAGCCTTCCTTCTTTTGCTTCCCTGCGGAATTAGAACCAGCCCTCGTGGGGTATGTAAGGACCGAAGTGTGTTTAATACCAGCGTTGCTTTCTTGATTTTATGATGAATTTGCGTATCCCAGTTCGGCATGATTCCCCCCTTTTCTTTTCCTTAGGCAGCGTGACGCTCTACGCCAACGGGACCCAGTCCCCAGGCAGGCTTCAACCGTCGCTAGTATGCCTGGTTGTGATGCCGTCATCAAGGCTAGGAGGTGAGCGGCCCAAGGTCCGGTGAGAGCTCATGAGACGCGATGCTCACGAGGTCCCCCTTGGCATGCAAGCAGCCTCCCAAGGAACGGAAAAGGGGAGTGAAGCTGCCGGAGTGGTACTGCAAGGCTGGGGCAAGCGGGATGCAAGAACGGTATCACAGTGCACGCGGCTTATCTTTCAGTAGTCCTGTTGCGATCCACTGGGGGTGCCTAGTCTTGCGTCCATGGTGGTGTCATTAGGCGCGGCTCGCAACGATCACCCTCTCGCCTCGCTCACCTAGGTGCTCTACGTCCTCGGGTCCCAGCCCTCGAGCGAGCTCAGCCGCCGCTGGTATGCCAGGTCGCGATGCCATGGTCAAGGCCAGGGGGTGAGGGCTAGAGAGCCAGTAGGAGCTCCCGAGACATGACGTCTACTACACAACCTTCTTCTTGTAGACGTTGTTAGGCCTGCAAGTACACAGGTTTGTAGGACAGTAGCAAATTTCCCTCAAGTGGATGACCTAAGGTTTATCAATCCGTGGGAGGCATAGGATGAAGATGGTCTCTCTCAAACAACCCTGTAACCAAATAACAAAGAGTCTCTTGTGTCCCCAACACATCCAATACAATGGTAAATTGTATAGATGCACTAGTTCGGCGAAGAGATGGTGATACAAGTGCAATATGGATAGTAGATATAGGTTTTTGTAATCTGAAAATATAAAAACAGCAAGGTAACTAATGATATAAGTGAGCGTAAACGGTTTTGCAATGATAGGAAACAATGCATATGGTTCATACTTTCACTAGTGCAAGTTCTCTCAACAATAATAACATAGATAGATCATATAACAATCCCTCAACATGCAACAAAGAGTCACTCCAAAGCCACTAATAGCGGAGAACAAACGTAGAGATTATGGTAGGGTACGAAACCACCTCAACGTTATCCTTTCTGTTCTATCTATTCAAGAGTTCATAGTAAAATAACATAAAGCTATTCTTTCCGCTCAATCCATCATAGAGTTCATACTAGAATAACACCTTAAGACACAAATCAACCAAAACCCTAATGTCACCTAGATACTCCATTGTCACCTCAAGTATCCGTGGGCATGATTATACGATATGCATCACACAATTTCATATTCATCCAACCAACACAAAGTACTTCAAAGAGTGCCCCAAAGTTTCTACCGGAGAGTCAAGAAAACGTGTGCCAACCCCTATGCATATGTTCATGGGCGGAACCCGCAAGTTGGTCACCAAAACATACATCAAGTGGCACGTGATATCCCATTATCACCACAGATAAACACGGCAAGACATACATCAAGTGTTCTCAAATAAAGACTCAATCCGATAAGATAACTTCAAGAGGGCAACTCAATTCATCACAAGAGAGTAGAGGGGGAGAAACATCATAAGATCCAACTACAATAGAAAAGCTCGTGATACATCAAGATCGTGCCATAGAGAGAACACAAGAGAGAAAGAGATCAAACAAATAGCTACTGGTACATACCCTCAGCCCTGTGGGTGAACTACTCCCTCCTCATCATGGATAGCGCCAGGATGCTGAAGATGGCCAACAGTGATGGGTTCCCCCTCCGGCAGGGTGCCGGAACGGACTCCCGAGAGGTTTTTGGTGGCTACAGAGGCTTGCGGTGGCGGAACTCCCGATCTATCTTGATATTCGATGTTTTTAGGGTACGTAGGCTTATATAGGCGAAAGAAGTTGGTCGGGAGGTGCTTGAGGGGCCCACGAGACAGGGGGCGCACCCTACAGGGGGGCGCCCTCCTATCTTGTGGCTGCCTCGAGGATCTTCTGACGTGAACTCCAAGTCTCTAGGATCATATTCTTCCAAAAAATCACGATGCCGAAGGTTTCATTCCGCTTGGACTCCGTTTGATATTCGTTTTCTTCGAAATACTGAAATAGGCAATAAAACAACAATATGGGCTGGGCCTCCGGTTAACAGGTTAGTCCCAAAAGTAATACAAAAGTGTACAATAATGCCCATAATCATTCAAAACAGATAATAAAATAGCATGGATGCTTCATAAATTATAGATACGTTGGAGACGTATCAGCATCCCCAAGCTTAATTCCTACTCGTCCTCGAGTAGGTAAATGATAAAAGAAAGAATTTATGAAGTTTGAATGCTTGAAGGTGCACAAGTTTGATCAATGATAATTTCAATCACCTTTTCTAGCATGATAATATGTCATAACAGTAGTTCATCTCATAAAACTTCTCACGATAAAGTAAGAAGCACTTCACATGTCAAAGCATAGATCATAAACTTTCTTCAAAACTAGCAAACTTCATTCTCAGTCATCAAACAATTGCAATTCATCTTATTTTCAGGAATAGCAAACTCCACATACTCAACTATCATATAGTCTTCTACAATTGCTAACACTCACGCAATACTTGTGGTTATGAAGTCTTAATCGAACATTGAGAAAGATAGGGGCTTATAGTGTTGCCTCCCAATGTATTCACCTTCGTGTGATGTCAACAATAATAGTGCATGCTAACTTACATCCAATTGGATATATATATATATATATATATATATATATATATATATATATATATATATATATATATATCAGGATCACCCCAACACAAAGTGCTTGCCAAAGGATAAAATGAAAAAGGGAAAGGTGAATATCACCTTGACTCTTGCACAAAGTAAAAGACATAAAGTAAAAGATAGGCCCTTCGCTGAGGGAAGCAGAGGTTGTCATGCGCTTTTAGGGTTGGATGCACAAAATCTTAATGCAAATGAACGTCACTTTATATTGCCACTTGTATATGGACCTTTATTATGCAGTCCGTCGCTTTTATTGCTTCCATAACAAGAGATCGTATAAAACTATTTTCTTCACACCAAAAGATCATACATATTTAGAGAGCAATTTTTATTGCTTGCACCGATGACAACTTACTTGAAGGATCTTACTCAATCCATAGGCAGGTATGGTGGAATCTCATGGCAAAACTGGGTTTAAGGATATTTGGAAGCACAAGTAGTATGTCTACTTACTGCAAGGAATTTTGGCTAGCATGAGGGGGAAAGGTAAGCTCAACATGTTTGAATGATCCATGACAATATACTTTAACTGAGATGTCGAAAAACATAAAGCATTACGTTGTCTTCCTTGTCCAACATCAACTCTTTAGCATGTCATACTTAATGAGTGCTCCCAATTATAAAAGATGTCTAGGATAGTATATTTATGTGTGAAATCTCTCTTCCTTCAATATTCTTTCATGAATTGTTCAAATGACCAATACAATGCTTGCTGCCTTCAAAAAATTTACAACCTCTACTTCTTAGATGTGAAGTCATTACTCCACATGGGATAAGCAAATGAAACATATTTAATTTCAGATTTATGACAATCAACCATTTACTCATAGGATATAAGTGAAGCACACGAGTAAATGACAAACTACTCCAAAAAGATATAAGTGAAGATCAATAAGTAGCTAAATAATTATGTAGCTATAAGAAGACTCTCTCTCATTAAAAAAATCCAGATCTTGTTACTTTATTCAAACAACAAGCAAAACAAAATAAAATGACATTGCAAGGATAGCACAACTCATGTGAAGAAGCAAAAACTTAGGCTCAACAGAAACTAACCGATAGTTGTTGAAGAAGAAAGGTGGGATGCCTACCGGGGCATCCCCAAGCTTAGATGCTTGAGACTTCTTGAAATATTATCTTGGGGTGCCTTGGGCATCCCCAAGCTTGAACCTTTGTATCTCCTTAATTCCTCTCATATCATGGTTTCTCTTTTTATCAAAAGCTTCATCCACACCAAACTCAACAAGAACTCGTGAGATATGTTAGTATAAACCAATGCTAAACCTTATCATTTTCTACTGTAGCAAATCACTAAAATTATTATTCAACATTGCATACTAAATTCCTCTGCATATTTAATACTCCTATCCTCAAATAGAATCATTAAACAAGCAAACATATGCAAACAATGCAACCATAACAGCAATCTGCCAAAACAGTATAGTTTGTAAAGAATGCAAGAGTATCAATACTTCCCTAACTCCAAAAATTATGAGAAAAATGCTACGCTGTAGAATATTTATCATAGCTCAATATGCAAAATGTTTCAACATTATATCATTCTCTGACTTTTCTAGGGAATTTTTGCAACAACGGTAAACTTTCTGTTTTCAAACAGCAACATGTATACTAGCAAAATAAGCATGGTAAAGGCTATCCTTGACTTATTTATTGAAACTAAAGATGCAAAACATTATTCTAAATAACAGCAAGCAAATACTAACAAAATAAAATGACGCTCCAAGCAAAACACATATCATGTGGTGAATAAAAATATAGCTCCAAGTAAAGTTACCGATGATCGAAGACGAAAGAGGGGATGCCATCTGGGGCATCCCCAAGCTTAGGCTCTTGGTTGTCCTTGAATATTACCTTGGGGTGCCTTGGGCATCCCCAATCTTAGGCTCTTGCCACTTCTTATTCCATAGTCCATCTAATCTTTACCCAAAACTTGAAAACTCGACAACACAAAACTCAACAGAAAACTCGTAAGCCCTGTTAGTATAAGAAAATAAAACCACCACTTAGGTACTGTAATGAACTCATTCTAAATTCATATTGGTGTAATATCTACTGTATTCGAAGTTCTCTATGGTTCATACTACTTAATACTAGCCATAGATTGATCAAAACAAGCAAACAACACATAGAAAACAGAATCTGTCAAAAACAAAACATTATGTAGTAATCTGTATCAAACGTATACTTATGGAACTCTAAAAAACCTACCAAATTAGGAAGTCTTGATAAATTCGTGTACCAATCCATAGCAAGAAGAGTCAGATCAGAAGCACGTTTCTGTGAATTACCAAAACTAATTTACTGGGTGCAACAGTTTCTGATTTTCAGCAGGATCAACACAACTATCACTGTAAGCTATCCTAAAGGTCTTACTTGGCACTTTATTGAAACAAAAGCTATAAAACATGATTAATACAGTAGCATAATCATGTAGACACACAAAAACAGTAAGGGTAAATATTGGGTTGTCTCCCAACAAGCGCTTTTCTTTAATTGCCTTTTTAGCTAGGCATGATGATGGCAATGATGCTCACACTACTAGAAAAACCCCTACTAATGGCGCACCTAATTTGGCCATTAATGGCGCATTAGTGGTGCGCCATTGCTAGCACGCCATTAGTAATTTTTACTAATGGCGCACCACTGGTGCGCCATTAGTATAGGCCAGGGTGCGCCATTAGTATGCCTCCCAGGGGCCATGTATACCCAGGTGCTTTGGCATACTAATGGCGCACTACAATGGGATGCACCATTAGTGACCGCGGCATACTAATGGCGCACTGTCCAGTGATGCGCCATTAGTATGCTTTGTCATACTAATGGCGCACTGTCATGTGATGCGCCATTAGTATGAATATTAGGTTTTTTTTATTTTTTATTTTCTGTTTTTTGCACAGGTTACAAAATGTATAATTTGACAAAATATAGACAGCACACATTACTAGTTTAAACTAATGGCGCACTCTGTCATGCACTGTCCGATCGCGACGTCCAACCAAAACCAATCACTCTCACATTCACGGACACAATAGTGACTGCCACCGCTAGGCTGTACTTGAAAAAATTGGATGATCAACATGTGGATTTTCACCCAGACAGATAATTTTAACCCACTGCATCCATCAGAGGACATGGCCAAATTCTGAATTCCTCCACAAGCCTTGACACAGGCCAGCGAGGTCCAGTTCTGAATTTCATGATGTTCTGAATAGAGCTACAGCTTGTATATCATCAGTCAAGCGCATAATCGACACGCCAACAGATTTCTCAGTTGCTAAAACAAGAGGAATTTCCCGCTAAACAACAATAGATATGCGCCGCTTCTAGCGCGGGAGAGGGGATTGGATCCGTGCTAGCCAGCCAGTCAATCATCCCCTGCCGTGCAATCTCTAAAATGGTGTTGGCTTCGGCGGCAGATGGACAGAAGGAGGTCGTGTGGGAATTGAATGGTGCTGATGACGATCAGCACTTGCCGCAATAACTTACAAGCTCGATTTCGTCGAGTCACCGGATGTAGCTCCTAACAAATGATGTCGCTCCAATGCTACTTAAGCTGTCAGAACTCTGTATATAATAGGAAAAAGGAAAGCAGTTAGAGGAACGCCGCCTGAAGTGGAGTTATATAGACAGGAAAACCATATTTTCAAACATCAAGCAAGTACCTGGGACTTGGGAGACGGAAACACGTTCCAAAACCGGAGCGTCTCGTCACCAGCACCAGTAACAATTGTCTGTTGATGTCGATATTGACAATTAAAAAGAATAGTGAGAACAAATTACACTAGACACCTCTAACAGAAGAACAGAACTAAAACAAAATGTCAGGTCCATAGCATATATAGGGATCAAAGAGGGAGTATTTCACCTGTCCATCAGGGGAGATGGCTAAATATAATACTCTGAATGTATGTCCTGTCAACGTGGCAAGCTATACAAATAGAGAGAATGGACACAATTAATAACAAACGAGAGACAGTATGGTATAAATGAGCTAGAGTGTAAGCTTGTGGCATACCTTTGACATCGTTGGATACCGCCACACTATTATCTGATTCTGGGAGTATCCGTGTGTGCTAACAAGCTCATTCACATTCTTTGACCACACAAGATTACAGACCTGTTAAGACATTTAGCATAATCAGTACATGTGAAGAGCAGCATGTTTTTAAATCTACTCCTTCCACAATTCTACATAAGCAATCCCATTCCTTCAGAACATATGATATCTGTGCAGGTCTCTAACATGACAACTACAATAATCAATTTTATCTACAGCTACAAAAACATAGCAATTAAAATGTCCATAGACTGTTTCCAAAAGGAATCCATGATGCCATTTTGATATAAATTTGGTGCTTTCTAGAAGGATGGGACTATAAGGACTTCGGTTGCATTATATTAGAGCTGTATAGGTGATCCAAAACTTCAGTTTTTGTACAACAGAGCTCAACCACTCTTGATCTTTTCTGATTTTTGCAGGAAAACTAGTGAATTGGTATGACTGAAGTATTCAGTCAGTAACGGTGCTAAAAGGTTCTGAGAGTTATCCGGCTTAAGAGTAGATATGATTATACTTGAAATTTGGAAGTGCAAATAAGAAATCAATTTAATTCAAAAACACAAACAAGGGCTGCATGTAGCTGATAGATAAACTAGATAGCTAGATTATTACCTGACTCCCTGTATCCATGGAACTCAAGTGTGTATTTGTGGTCGTATTCCAAAATCTTATGCACCTATCTGCAGTTCCACCACCAGATGCAAGAAGGCCGTGTAGATCATGATGAAGGATGTTCTTGTCACGACTGCCAGAAGAAAGCAATGAAGAGTTCCATGCAAGAGCACCTACTCGCATGCGATGGCTTTCCATGGTTCTCATTCTTTTACAGCGTGTTGCATCCCATATCTAAATAAGATAACATCGAAGATGATAATCAGGAATTCAGAATTTAGACACCCTTGGAATGTCAAATTGTTATACCAATACCAAACATCAACAGGATTACTAAGTTTTACCAACCGAAATACTATGGGCTAAAAGTACACATCGATAAAGATGATGTTTACATTAGTTTAGGTTATTTACAAAACTTTATCGTTTCCCTCATCCATTGGTGGTATGTGCGCAGCACTGACTTGACGCATTGGTCATGATTTTTTTAGAAGAAATGGGTATAACCAGGAAGAAATAGTATCATCAACTAAGTAACCCCTGATGGAAGTACCACAATGCAAGGCCTGCTGGTGAGCTGTGGTAGTATTGCAAAATTCTGAAACTCTCACAATCTTACTTTGATGTCGTTTCCACAATGCAAGGCTTACTACTGTATTATTTTGTGTCTGAATTGAAGCTTTCGGCAAAAGTAAATTAAAGTGTCATCCTAAACTTTGACAGATCCTGAACATGTCATTTGATCAATTTCAGATGGGAGCAAGATGAAAACCTGGACGGTGCCTTGGTTAGTCCCTACAGCCAGGTGGGTGCCACGCTGCGCCCAACTCACGGAACAAACGGTGTCGTCCGCCCCCAAATCGCAGAGCTTGGTGACCTGCGGAGTGATAAACTTGTTTATTAGGATCTCTCTCTTCAATTCTCAGAAAAGAAATCGTGCGAGGTTGACATTGATACCTTGCTGCTGCATGCATTCCACAGGTAGACGCAATTCCCCAATCTGACCGAGAGGACATTGTGCGAAGACCAATCCACGAGGTTGAGGTAGAAGTCGTCCTGCAATGCGGGCGCATCCAGCACCTGGCAGAAGCAGCAGGCAGGAGAATCACATTCCCGTGAGATTCTCTCTTTGTACAGGAAAATCATGAGGAAAGATGGAATCTTTGGCGACGAAAGAAGAAGATAAAGAGGAATTCCGCACACCAAGAAAGCAAATCAAGAAGAAACCATGAAATCGGAAGTAATCGACCAACCTTGTAGGGCGACCTGGGGATCTTCCTGGGGCCGGAGCCCTTGGGGGTGAAGATGCCGGGGAAGAGCAGGTCCTGGTCGTCCCCGCCGACGAAGAGCGCCCGCTTGGCGTTCCTCGGCACCTCGGCCTTGAAGCGGAATATGTTGCCGCCGGCGGGGGAGCCGACGGGGGAGGCCGCGGAGGAGGAGGAGGCCCCGGCGGAGGAGGCGAGGCGGTCGGGCGTGTCGGGCCCGAAGAGCGCCGCGCGGAGGAGCACGCAGTAGGGTGAGGGGGGAGCGGCAGATCCGGAGGCGGAGGAGGAGGGGGCCGGGGCGAGGTCGAAGAGCGCGAGGTTGGATCCGGTGCGGCTGGGGATGAAGCGGTCGCTGTAGATGGCGCACCGCGCGTGAGTGCGCCATTAGTACTTTTGCAAAAAAAGGAATAAAAAAAATAATAAAAAAATAACATTAGTGGCGCACTTTCTGGCTGGTACGCCATTACTAGTTACAACTAGTAATGGCACACTTACTATGGATGCGCCATTAGTATGTTTGGGCAGGCGCACTAGTTCAAAAAAAATTTGATACTAATGGCGCACCGTGGACATGGTGCGCCATTAGTAGTTTCAACTCTAATGGCGCATCAGAAGGTGGTGCGCCATTAGTATATACTAATGGCGCACCACCTGTCTGGTGCGCCATTAGTGTCAATCCCATCTATAGCCCCTTTTCTAGTAGTGTCACATAAAAGATAAGAATTGAAACATAACGGGAGCATCATGAAGCATATGACTAGCACATTTAAGTCTAAGCCACTTCCTATGAATAGGGATTTTGTGAGCAAACAACTTATGGGAACAATAATCAACTAACATAGGAAGGCAAAACAAGCATAAGTTCAAAACTTGAAGCACATAGAGAGGAAACTTGACATTATTGCAATTCCTACAAGCATATGTTCCTCCCTCATAATAATTTTCAGTAGCATCATGAATGAATTCAACAATATAACCAGCACCTAAAGCATTCTTTTCATGATCTACAAGCATAGAATTTTTACTACTCTCCACATAAGCAAAATTCTTCTCATTCGGAATAGTGGGTGTATCATAAGAGACTTGAACACTAAAAATTGTTTCCACATTAAAAGAGTAATGTTCAGAAAAAGGGTAATCATAATCATGACAAGATTTATAAATATAATCATCACTAATTTTTATAGCATAAGTTTCATCACAATAATCATCATAAGTAGCAACTTTGTTCTCATCATAATCGATTGAAACCTCTCCCAAGATAGTGGAATCACTAAATAAAGTTGACACTCTTCCAAATCCACTTTCATGTTCATCACAATAAGATTCAACATCCTCCAAAATAGTGGGATCACTACTTTCTAAAGTTGACACTCTTCCAAACCCACTTTCATCAATATAATCATCATAAATAGGAGGCATGCTATCATCAGAATAAATTTGCTCATCAAAGCTTGGGGGACAAAATATATCATATTCATCAAACATAGCTTCCCCAAGCTTGTGGCTTTGCATATCATTAGCATCATGGATATTCAAGGAATTCATACTAACAACATTGCAATCATGCTCATCATACAAAGATTTAGTACACGGCATTTTAATGCATTCTTCTTCTAGCACTTGAGCACCATTTTCTTTTCCATCATACTCACGAAAGATATTAAAAAGATGAAGCGTATGAGACAAAATCAATTCCATTTTTTGTAGTTTTCTTTTATAAACTAAACTAGTGATAAAACAAGAAACAAAAAGATTTGATTGCAAGATCTAAAGATATACCTTCAAGCACTCACCTCCCTGGCAACGGCGCCAGAAAAGAGCTTAGTTGACGGGCTGTGAGTGAGTGCCGCTTACCTAGCCTCCCCAGCAACGTCGCCAGAAAAGAGCTTGATGTCTACTACACAACCTTCTTCTTGTAGACGTTGTTGGGCCTGCAAGTGCACAGGTTTGTAGGACAGTAGCAAATTTCCCTCAAGTGGATGACCTAAGGTTTATCAATCCGTGGGAGGTGTAGGATGAAGATGGTCTCTCTCAAACAACCCTGCAACCAAATAACAAAGAGTCTCTTGTGTCCCCAACACACCCAATACAATGGTAAATTGTATAGGTGCACTAGTTCGGCGAAGAGATGGTGATACAAGTGCAATATGGATAGTAGATATCGGTTTTTGTAATCTGAAAATATAAAAACAGCAAGGTAACTAATGATAAAAGTGAGCGTAAACGGTATTGCAATGATAGGAAACAAGGCATAGGGTTCATACTTTCACTAGTGCAAGTTCTCTCAACAATAATAACATAGATAGATCATATAACAATCCCTAAACATGCAACAAAGAGTCACTCCAAAGCCACTAATAGCGGAGAACAACGTAGAGATTATGGTAGGGTACGAAACCACCTCAAAGTTATCCTTTCTGTTCTATCTATTCAAGAGTTCGTAGTAAAATAACATAAAGCTATTCTTTTCGCTCAATCCATCATAGAGTCCATACTAGAATAACACCTTAAGATACAAATCAACCAAAACCCTAGTGTCACCTAGATACTCCATTGTCACCTCAAGTATCCATGGGCATGATTATACGATATGCATCACACAATCTCAGATTCATCCAACCAACACAAAGTACTTCAAAGAGTGCCCCAAAGTTTCTACCGAAGAGTCAAGAAAACGTGTGCCAACCCCTATGTATAGGTTCATGGGCGGAACCCGCAAGTTGGTCACCAAAACATACATCAAGTGGCACGTGATATCCCATTGTCACCACAGATAAACACGGCAAGACATACATCAAGTGTTCTCAAATAAAGACTCAATCCGATAAGATAACTTCAAGGGGGAAACTCAATTCATCACAAGAGATTAGAGGGGGAGAAACATCATAAGATCCAACTACAATAGCAAAGCTCGTGATACATCAAGATCGTGCCATAGAGAGAACACGAGAGAGAGAGAGATCAAACACATAACTACTGGTACATACCCTCAGCCCTGAGGGTGAACCACTCCCTCCTCGTCATGGATAGCACCGGGATGATGAAGATGGCCACCGGTGATGGGTTCCCCCTCCGACAAGGTGCCGGAACGGACCCCCGAGAGGTTTTTGGTGGCTACAGAGTCTTGCGGCGGCGGAACTCCCGATCTATCTTGATATTCGATGTTTTTAGGGTACGTAGGCTTATATAGGCGAAAGAAGTCGGTCGGGAGGTGCTCGAGGGGCCCACGAGACAGGGCGGCGCGCCCTACAGGGGTGGGCGCCCTCCTATCTCGTGGCTGCCTCGAGGATCTTCTGACGTGAACTCCAAGTCTCCAGGATCATATTCTTCAAAAAATCACGATGCCGAAGGTTTCATTCCGTTTGGACTCCGTTTGATATTCCTTTTCTTCAAAATACTGAAACAGGCAATAAAACAGCAATATGGGATGGGCCTCCAGTTAATAGTATAGTCCCAAAAGTAATATAAAAGTGTATAATAAAGCCCATAATCATTCAAAACAGATAATAAAATAGCATGAAAGCTTCATAAATTATAGATACGTTGGAGACGTATCAAGACACGATGCTCGGGACCCCCCTTTAGCGTGCAAGCGAAGTCCGAACCGGCCCGTGAACCATCATCAGGTGAACCTGCATGTTAGATGACATGAGAGGTCGCGAACCCCTGTGGAGCAGACTGTCTGCCCCAGGGCCCCTGGCGAAAGATGAAGGCACCGAGGACCTGGTGAGGTGGCGTGCGCGAGGCGGGTCGCGAGCTAGAGCTCGGTCCTTGGGTTTGTCAGCGTTGTAGTGACGGACCCGAGCATAAGCGCTGTGTCATCGTGAGTAGCCATGCAGCGAGGCAAGCGAGGGACAAGCCAACAAATGTTGGGAGACCGCGAGGCAGTTAAGACTCGAGGCCGTAGAGTGACGATTATAGATAAACTCATAAAAGATGGTTAGACAATTCTGGTGAATGCAAAACGATACACGCTGCAGGGATGGACCCACACGGCTTGGGGATGATGCAGCCCGAGGGGCGCCCCAACTGAACGAACTTAGAGAGATGTCACGTGGTACCATTGCTGAAGAGGTGTCGGGGTGGTAGAAGACGCGCGCTGCTGGGGTCGTTCCTCACGAGCCGCCTTGGCCCCGAGCCTTGGGAGGCCCAAGGGGCCCTGGAGGCTCCAAAAGACGCGCCTCCTTCTCCACCAGGATCACTTGGCGCCTGTCCTCACGATCCACCAGGGCGTCCCGCATGCAACGTTGGAACGCCGCAGCCGCACTCGTCAGGCCGAAGGGCATGCGAACGTAGCTAAGAGGCGGACCCTCGCATCGGCCGACATGGGACGACCAGAAGAGCTGCCGAGATGCAGCCCTGCTGAGCCCTGGGATGTCGATGCAGATGCAGAACTCCTTACCCTCACCAGGATAGTGAGCCGCGCCTCGCGGTAGGCGACGATCGCCTTGCAGAACCCTTGCCTCTTGAATCTCCTCATTGGCTTGCTGATGAACTCCTGAACGCCTAGCGCCTTCCGCCCGACGCCTTCTCCTAGGAAGCGTGCACTGAAGCGCGCCTCCACATGGTGCCCAAGCGCCTCCCTCGTGGCGCTGTCTAGGTCCGAGGCCTTCCAGAGGAAAGGCCCCGAGCCCAGCCTCTGGGGGGCGCCGAGCACGCCTTCCTACGCGATGGGTGAAGGCGCCCATCCAGGGACGCGAGGCTCAGCGCGACGCCATTGGATGATGCTTCTTTGTGACACCCCTTGCCCAGCTACAACTTCTTCATCTTGGGGGCGACCTCAGGAGGGAGGACACCGCCCTCATCTTCAGGGTTCTTGACTGCCGCGGCCTGGTAGGCACGCTCGAGGGATCACACCGCGTCCTTTTCCTGGCAAGCGACCGTGATGACGCCACCGCTCCCTGGCATCTTGAGGACATTGTAGCCGTGGTGTGTCGCTGCCATGAACTTGGCCAATGTCGGGTACCCTAGGATGGCATTGTACGGCAGGCGAATGTCAGCGACATCGAAGTCGATGAGCTCGGTGTGGTAGTTGTTGCATTCGCCGAAGGTGACAGGGAGGCGGACCTGCCCTATCAGGTGCGTGGAACCGTCGGTCACTCCTAAGAATGGCTTGGTCGGCTGAAGCTGGTAGTACAGTACTTGGAGCCTGTCGAACGTTTGAATAGAGAGAACATTGAGCCCTGCTCCACCATCGATGAGAGTCTTGGTGACGACCACGTTGCTGATGACGAGCGAGCAGAGCATGGGGAGCGCGCCGGCAGTGGCCGTGCACTTGAGCTGATCTGAGGAGCTGAAGGTGATGGCGCATTTGGACCACCTGAGTGGGCGAGTTGCTTCGGGCTTGGGGACCGCCGCGTTCACCTCGCGCGTGAACTACTTGAAGATGCGGTGAGAAGCTGGGGCCTGTGAGCCGCCCAGGATGCAGGCAATAGCTCGAGGCTCCTTGAAGCCCCCAGCCCCCTCATCCTGGTGATGGTCTTTGTTCCTTCTTGGTGGTGGAGGTAGCGGAGGAAGACCGACATTTCCTTGAGGGCGATCCTCCCGAGGCTGCTTGAGGGAGTCCTGGATTAGGGGGTCCTCGGACAGCCGAACTATATACTTTGGCCGGACTGTTGGACTACGAAGATACAAGATTGAAGACTTCGTCCCGTGTCCGGGTGGGACTCTCCTTTGCGTGGAAGGCAAGCTTGGCAATTCGGATATGTAGATTTCCTTCTCTATAACCGACTGTGTGTAACCCTATCCCCCTCCGGTGTCTATATAAACCAAAGGGTTTAGTCCGTAGGACAACAACAATCAGAATCATAGGCTAGCTTCTAGGGTTTAGCCTCTACGATCTCATGGTAGATCAACTCTTGTAATACTCATATCACCAAGATCAATCAAGCAGGAAGTAGGGTATTACCTCCATCGAGAGGGCCCAAACCTGGGTAAACATCATGTCCCCGCCTCCTGTTACCATTAGCCTTAGATGCACAGTTCGGGACCCCCTACCCAAGATCCGTCGGTTTTGACACCGACATTGGTGCTTTCATTGAGAGTTCCACTGTGTCATCACGATAAGGCTCGATGGCTCCTTCAATCATCAGCAACGATGTGGTCTAGGGTGGGGTTTTCCTCCCCGGACAGATCTTTGTATTCCGCGGCTTCGTATTGCGGGCCAACTCCCTTGGCCATCTGGAGCAGATCGATAGCTACGCCCCTGGCTATCAGGTCAGGTTTGGAAACTTGAACTACACTGCCGACATCCACAGAGACTTGATCTTCGACGGATTCGAGCCCATGTCAGGAGCGCCAAACAGTCACAACAAGCATGACTTAGATCTGCCATCGGATGGTGTTCGGGATATCACACCTGCGGCTGCCCCGGCCCTTAATCTGGAGCAGACCACGCCATCCGAGGACGGGTGGATGGACCCCATCACGGAGGCCGCACATTCATCGGCACTAGAGCCGAACACATACTTCATCTCCAAAGAGATCTGTGTCATCGGACCCTCGGACTTGTCTCCGGCCATAGGTTCCGAACCACGTGCGTCCGTGCCTATCGAATCTTATTGGGCACCGATCATGGAGTTTACCTCCGCGGATATCTTTCAGCACTCACCCTTGGGTGACGTGCTAAATTCATTGAGGTCTATCTCTCCATCAGGAGACTCTTGGCCGAACTATGTCCGGCTTGAGTGGGAAGCGGACGACGGAGAAATTCGTTCCCCACCCACCACCCACTTAATAGCCACTGTCGATGACTTAACCGACGTGCTTGACTTTGACTCCGAAGACATCAACGGTATGGACGACGATGTAGTAGAAGAACAGGAACCACCACCCACAGGGCGCTGGACAGCCACCTCATCATATGATATATATATGGTGAACACCCCCAAAGAAAGCAATGGCGATGAGGCACGGAGGATAATCCCTTGGAGAAGCAATCTAAGCACCGGCGTTATCGGTGCCGCCCTAAGCCCCACCATAGGAAAAATAGTGATACCGGCACAAGAGATGATAGCAATCCGGATGGTGCCGAAGACGAAAACAATCCCGCCTAGCCAGGCTTCGAGCAGGTTGAGCAGGAGGATGGGCAAGCTAGCCCTAAGGAACAGGCAACAGATATAGAATCAGAGGATGAAAATTACATGCCCCTCTCCAAAGACGAAGTGAGCCTTGGCGATGAAGAATTCATTGTGCCTAAAGATCCCGTCGAGCAGGAGCGCTTCAAGCACCGGCTTATAGCCACTGCAAAAAGCCTGAAGAAGAAACAATAGCAGCTTCAAGCTGATCAAGATCTACTAACTGATAGATGGACTGAGGTCCTGGCAGCCGAGGAATACGGACTCAAGTGCCCAACCAAAAGTTACCCAAAGCACATGTTGCTACCTCATCTCGAGGAGGAGGCATTAAAGCCCACACTACCAGCGCACGATGCGGCTGACCGGCCACCTCGTGGCCGAGACAAAGCGGCGTATCAGCCCGAACACCGCCAATCAAACAAAAACTCTAAGGCCCGGGGCTACACGCAGGACCTGCGAGACGTATTGGAAAACAAAGCAGGACAGGCAAGATCGATCTACAGATCACGGGGGCGCGCCACAACGCGTGATGATGACTGTCACGCCGGTTACACTAAAAACAAGTCCGACCGGGCTGAATACAACAGACCAGACTCATTTGAATGGCGTCGTGATGTAGCCCGACATAGAAGCACCGCACACCCCCTATGCTTCACTAATGAAGTAATGGATCATGAATTCCCAGAAGGGTTCAAACCTGTGAACATTGAATCATATGATGGTACAACAGACCCCACGGTCCGCGTCGATTTTCTTCTCCACATTCACATGGCCCGCGTCGATGATCTACATGCCATCAAGTACCTCCCACTTAAGCTCAAAGGACCGGCTCGGCATTGGCTGAATAGCCTGCTGGCAAACTCCATTGGCAGTTGGGAGAACCTGGAAGATGCATTCCTTGACAACTTCCAAGGCACTTATGTGCGACCACCGGATGCTGATGACTTAGGTCACATAACCCAACAGCCCGAAGAGTCAGCCAGGAAATTTTGGACTCGGTTCCTAACTAAAAAGAACCAAATTGTTGACTGTCCGGATGCCAAAGCCTTAGCGGCCTTTAAGCATAACATCCGCGATGAGTGGTTCGCCCGACGCCTCGGCCAAGAGAAGCCGAAGTCCATGGCAGCCCTCACGACACTCATGACCCTCTTTTGTATGGGTGAGGACAGCTGGCTGGCTCGTAGTAACATCATACCAAGAAATCCTGACACTTCAAATGCCCGAGATAGCAACGACAAGCCACGACGCAACAGACATAAGCGTCACAACAATGGCGACAATGCCGAAGACATGGCAGTCAATGCCGGATTCAGTGGCTCTAAGTTCGGTCAGCGAAAAAAGCCATTTAAAAGAAGCAATCCGGGCCCGTCCAGTCTGGACCGCATACTCGATCGCTCGTGTCAAATTCACGGCACCCCTGATAAACTAGCCAACCACATAACAGAGAATGCTGGGTGTTCAAATAGACCGGCAAGGTGAGTGCCGAAAACAAGGAAAAGGGGCTGCATAGCAATGACGACAAGGAGGCCTGGCCGCCGAACACAGGAGGATAGAAGAAATTTCCTCCCCAGGTGAAAATGGTGAACATGATATACGCAACCCATATTCCCAAGCGGGAACGGAAGTGTGCACTAAGGGACGTCTATGCGATGGAGCCAGTCTCCCCAAAATTCAACCCATGGTCTTCTTGTCCAATCACTTCCGATTGCAGGGACCATCCTACCAGTATCCGTCATGGTGGTTCGGCCGCATTGGTCCTCGACCCCATCATTGACGGATTCCACCTCACACGAGTCCTTATGGACGGTGGCAGTAGCTTGAACCTGCTTTATCAGGACACAGTGCGCAAAATGGGCATCGATCCCTCAAGGATCAAACCCACCAAAACCACCTTTAAAGGTGTAATACTAGGTGTAGAGGCCTGTTGTACGGGCTCAATCACACTGGAAGTAGTCTTCGGATCTCCGGACAATTTCCGAAGCGAGGAGTCAGTCTTTGATATCGTCCCCTTCCGTAGTGGTTATCATGCCCTACTAGGACGAACCGCATTTGCTCCATTCAATGCGGTACCACACTACACATACCTCAAGCTCAAGATGCCAGGACCTCGCAGGGTTATAACAGTCAATGGAAACATAGAACACTCGCTCTGTACAGAGGAGCACACTACGGCCCTCACAGTAGAAGTTCAAAGCATCCTCCTTAGGCAGACCACCAACTCGGCGATAAAGCCCCTGGACACCGTCAAGCGAGTCCAGAGTACCCTGCAATAGGATCGTCCGGCGCGTCCAGAGCTCGACTAGCAATTCGGCCTCCGTCCTAGTCCCAGTCAAGTGGTGAAATTTGTGCCACGCGTACATAATTACGCACTCAAAATACCATGGGCATAGGCGGAAGCACGACTATGACGCGGTCCACAATGCGGCTCAACCGCCCCAGGACCCATATACCTTCATCATTTTATTTCTTCCAGGGCCGTACTTTCTGGAAGCCCTTTTTAGATAACCGGATTATTGGACTCATCACGGGAAGGAAAAACCAAGGAGATAAGAAGCTTCGATGTATAAGGGAATACCCAGGTGGTCTCTGATAACGATCGTTATACCTATTTTACATACCCACATGCAGCTTACCCTTGGCTAGGACATGTCAAATAGTCCTATTTTGCTTATCGCACTACTTGTATACATACGGTTTGACGTATTATTTAAATAACAATGGAAAAAATATACATCGTCAACTTATTATTACATTTTCTTTATCTTTTTTCCTTAACTACTTATTTATTACAAATTGCACCCATACACTTTGGTACGTTTAGTTCGCCAGGGGCTTCAATGTACCCCATAACACGGCAAGAAAAGTCCGAACACTTTCGACAGTGCGGCACCCCGAACTTATAGCATTATATGTCAGCTCCGAATCATGTCTTGGGTCAATAGTTGGGTTTGACCGGCTCCCATGTTTTGGTACCTTACGTTCCGCTATATCGGCTAAGGTAGCACAGGGAGAACTACTGCGATTGTGTCCTGGTTCTTCCGAACGAGCACCTCAGTAGAGAAAGCCGAAAACTGACTGTCATGATGCGGCGAGAGCTGGTCGCTGTTCGAGAGGTCTCAAATCCTTAAAGATTTCTTCCGCTTCGGGCGAGGAATCAGCCTTGTCCGATTTAGGCGTGTATAGCACCCCAAGTTCGGCCTTCCGAATACTAGGGGCTTCACCAAAATTCAAAATTGTAGACTTCTATGGCTAAGTGAGAGTGATAAAGCTGTATAGTCCGATTGCCTTGTTCGCTGCGCTAAACACCTCCTTAAAGGACCAAAAATTTGGATAAAAGAGTGTTTAGATTTACGCCAAACACCCCAGTACTAGTTACATGGGGGCAGAAGCCGACGACTGGCCAACTCTCAGATTTTATAAACGGCCACACAGAAGGTAATATTTTAAATCAACAAGCGTTATATAGCACACATGAACTCGTTTTCATATTGCAGGATTACATGAGTAAATTCATTCAAATATTACATCCTTAGAACATTCCTCCGCCACAAGGCGGGCACCCTTCATAACACCGTCATAGTACTTCTCGGGGTGGTGGTGCTCCTTGCCCTTCGGTGGCCCCTCCTTCACCAGCTTCTCGGGATCCATCTTCGCCCAATGCACTTTCGCATGGGCAAAGGCCCTGCATGCACCCTCAATGCAGACTGACTGCTTTATGACTTCGAGTCGTGGACAGGCAGACACAAGCCGCTTTACCAAGCCGAAGTAGCTGCTAGGCAGGGGCTCGCCAGGCCACATCCGGCCTATGAGATCCTTCATGGCCATTTCGGCCACCCTATGAAGTTTGACCAGTTGCTTCAGCTGGTCGCTCAAGGGCATCGGATGTTTGGCCCCAATATACTGGGACCAGAACAACTTCTCCGTCGAGCTCCCTTCCTCAGCTCGGTAGAACTCTGCGGCATCAGAGATGCTGCGCGGCAGATCTGCGAATGCTCCTACAGCGCTCCAAATTCGGGTAAGTAAAAAAGAAAGCCTCCTTCACATGCTTGCTTTGCATACTGAATGCCTTACCCGCCGCAATTTTCTTGGGTGCTTGAACCTCTTGGAGGGCCTTTTGGGCTTCAGCTTTGGCATCCCATGCGCTCCGACGGGCCTTCGCAAGCTCGGACTCTTGTGTCTTCGAGTCACACTCCAAGGACTCATATTTCTTGACGAAATCCTGGAGCTCTTGCTGGACCTCGTCGACTCGGGCCTCTTGCTTTTCGCGCTCGATGCGCTCCTTGGCCGCCTTGTCTTTGGCCTCGGACAGCGCCTTCTTCAGGGCTGCCACTTCGGCCGTGGCCCCTATTAAAATTCATGACAATTCTATGAGCTAAAACCATTTTTTCTTTATCAATATACAAACGGGGTATCACTTACCTTTGTTCTCCTTGAGCTGCCTCTTCACGAGGCCGAGCTCCTCCTCGGACCGCTCCAGGTCCCGCTTCAGTCCAGAGACCTCCGCAGTACGAGAGGCAGCAGCCATCAGTGACGCCTACTTATTCACATAGACATACTATGATTAGACTCCGATGGATATTATTTGATCCTCTGTTCGGCCTTTCTTTTCGAACACCAAACAGAGCATCAGGGGCTACTGTCTATACTGTGATAATTTGATCCTCTGTTCGGCCTTTCTTACCTCAAAGCCTGTTAGGAGGCTGGCGCATGCTTCGGTCAATCCGCTCTTGGCGGACCGAACCTTCTCAATCACCATACTCATAAGAGTACGGTGCACTTCGTCAATGGAAGCGCCGCGAAGCGCTTCCAGCAAATTGTCCTATGCCTCTGGATGGACAGAGGTCATCGGCACAGGTGGCTCGCCCCCTTTAGTAAGGGGCTGCCTACCTGAATCCGGAACCACTGGAGGTTCCGGTGCAGTATCCGGCTGGGGGCCAGACTTGTTGCGGCCCCCGTCAACAGAATCCATGGGAGTCTTCCCCCCCCCCCCGTGTGCCTGGCTTCTGGGATTTCGCCTTGGGGCATCTCCAGAACTGTCTCCCCTGTTCTGGTATCCTCTGAGACAACACCTCGGTGTCGTCCGCGGGCCGAAGGGTGGTGGTCGTCGGGAGTGAATAGCTATTCATCTCCGACTGGCTCAGAGAACCATCCAAGGAGGATACACCGATGTGGGCTTTGGACGGACTGCACAATCATATTTGACATGATAATAAGCAATAAAGCAAAACGTACCGGAAGTATTATAGTGTTCGGATACTTACGACTTCGCCCGGGGCTTGTCCCTGGGCAACCACTCCTCGTCGCTGTAGGCGGCTGTGGTGGAGTGGTTCGGAGGGAGGGTCCTTCCCTTCTTGGACCCTTCGGCCTGCCCAGATGGGGCGACCTTCCTTTTCTTCTCCCACTCGGTTTGGGGGGGAGGGTTTTCCTCTTCCTCCTCCTCGTTTTTGTTGGAGGAGTGTGCCTTGGTGTCTTCGGACGATCAGTCCGACACAACCTTGCGCATGAGACCTTTGCTGGTCCCCATGGCCTTCTTCTTGGCCTTCTTCTCTGGCACCTCGTAAGGTGCCAGAAACAACATCTCCGTCAAGAGAGTCGTTGCTGGATCTTCAGGTAGTGGAGCCGGACAGTCGATCCGCTCCGCTGTCACTACCCAGTCCTGTTAAAATTGGCGTGGAGGCTTAGATTCCTCCCACGAATATACTGGGGAAAGGCGCATCTTGTGAAATATAGAGAGCTTACCGTATTGGCGGGGCGCTTTGCGCTGAGTCCCGATCCTCGGTAGTGGGAGGAGGTACTTCGGCGGCCTTGAACAACACCTTCCAGACGTCCTTGTGCGTCATGTCGAAGAGCTCTTGCAGCGTATGGTGTTTGGCCGAATCGAACTCCCACATATTGAATGCCCGTCTTTGACACGAGAGGATCTGGTGGAAGAGTATGACCTGGACCACGTTGACAAGCTTGATCTTCTTGCTTATCATATTTTTGACACAGTTGTCAGCTCTGTCGGCGCACCCCAGGCTAATCCCTTCTTTTTCCAGGAGGTGAGCCGCATGGGGATGCCAGATCAGAATTCGGGGGCTGCCGCCCAGTTGGCGTCGCGCTGCTCGGTGATGTAGAACCACCCCGATTGTCACCCCTTCACGGTCTCCACATAGGAGCCTTCGAGCCATATTACATTGTGCATCTTGCCCACCATGGCGCCTCCGCACCCCGCTTGCTGGCCGACCACTATCTTCGGCTTTACGTTGAAGGTCTTCAGCCACATGCCGAAGTGGGGCTTGATGCGGAGGAAGGCCTCGCACACGACGATGAACACCGAGATGTTGAGGATGAAATTGGGGGCCAGATCATGGAAGTCCAGCCCATAGTAGAACATGAGCCCGCGGACAAATTGGTGGAGGGGGAATCCTAGTCCGCGGACGAAGTGGGCAAGGAACACAACCCTCTCGTGGGGTTCTGGAGTAGGGACAATCTGCCCTATGTCCAGGAGCCGGTGCGCGATGTCTGCGGCCAGATATCAGGCCTCCTGGAGCTTCGTGATGGTGACGGAGGAGACCATCCACTTGCCTCCCGCTCCGAACATGTTTGGAATGGCTTGTAGAGAAGGTAAGAACTTGGGCGCTGGAGCTCGAGCGTGTGAGAATAGATGAGCAAGGGAAGAAGAGGGCGTGGGAGAAAAAGGGGAATCCCTATCTCTTTATAAAGGCGGTAGAAACTATGCGCCTCCCCACTTGACCGGTAAAATCGCTTATTCCCGAAGTGCCACGATTGATGGCGCAGTTGGGTTACCCACACCCGTATTGATGAGAATCCCATGATAAGGGGACACGATCTCTGCTTCGACAAGACGTGCCAAGGAAACCACCTCGCAATATGTGTAGTAGCTGGTTGAGAAAAGTGGTTCAAATAATGACCGGGCCGTAGCGTGATGTCACATTATGAAAAGTTGTCAGCAGATTAGATTTGTAAAATATTGTGCTCTCTACGATGGTGTGTGGAGATCATTTTGCAAAGCCGGACACGATCCTCATATTCAAGATCTTCTATGGAGTATTCGGAGAAGGAACCCGCCTTGCAATGCCAAAAACAATTTGCGTGCCGGACTCATCGTTATTGAAGTCTGGTTCAGGGGCTACTTAGGGAGTCCTGGATTAGGGGGTCCTCGGACAGCCGGACTATATACTTTGGCCGGACTATTGGACTACGAAGATACAAGATTGAAGACTTCGTCCCGTGTCCGAGTGGGACTCTCCTTTGCATGGAAGGCATGCTTGGCAATTCGGATATGTAGATTTCCTTCTCTGTAACCGACTCTGTGTAACCCTAGCCCCCTCCAGTGTCTATATAAACCGGAGGGTTTAGTCCGTAGGACAACAACAATCAGAATCATAGGCTAGCTTCTAGGGTTTAGCCTCTACGATGTCGTGGTAGATCAACTCTTGTAATACAAATATCATCAAGATCAATTAAGCAGGAAGTTGGGTATTACCTCCATCGAGAGGGCCCGAACCTGGGTAAACATCGTGTCCCCCGCCTCCTGTTACCATTAGCCTTAGACGCATAGTTCGGGACCCCCTACCCGAGATCCGCTGGTTTTGACACCGACACTGCTCCCTCCAGGCGCCCTCACGAGGTTGTCCCTGCCAACGGTCCTCCCGAGGATGGTCGTGCCACTCCTGGCGATGGTCGCGTCCGTCCCAGCGTCCTCCACCTCGTCCACCTCTGCAGCCATAGCCTCGGTCATTGCGCTCGGGGCATTGACCGAGGCGCCCGTAACGGAGGGCCCTAAGCTCCTAGCAGTCGTTGGTGTTGTGGCTGTGGATGTTGTGGAAGACGTAGAACGGTTGGTTGCTCTTGGATGACTCGGGGTGGTCACAGCCGCGCTTCATCTCTAGCTTGGCCGCGAGCACGGCCGGCCCCTTGCGTTTCACGTCCTTGGCCTTGGCCTTCTTGTCTTCTGGGTCAGCATCGGGGAGCTCAAGGAGGGAGAGGCGCCCCTCCTCAGCCCTCGCACACTTTTTTGCCATATTAAACATCTCCAGGGCTGTGCAGAGGTCCTCGTGGATGGCGAGCTCCTCCTTCATCATGACGTCGCGGATGCCATCAGTGAACGCTGAAATGATGGCCTCGTCCAACACATTGGGGATCTTGAGGCGAATGTTGTTGAAGCGCCGGATGTACTTTTGTAGGGTCTCTCCTGGCTGCTGCTTGATGTGTCGCAGGTCATCCGCGGCCGACGGAGGTCACGAGTGCTCTGGAAGTTGGTGATGAAGTGGCCACGCATCTTCTCCCAGGAAGAGACGGACCCGACGGTGTCGGCATTCTGGGAATGGGGGTACCAAGACTTGCCCGCCTGCGGCCTGCGGCGTGGCTCAAGGAGTGGCCCAGTACGGCCCATCTTCATTAGCACATGCTCAATACCCTCGCGAGGGGCCAATCCTCGCGGGGCGGACGACAGGAGGCTTCCTCAGGCACGGCCTCGTCGGGCTGGCTCGCGAGGAGGCGGAGAGATCAAGGCGGGGTACCTCATGAGGTGCCCGTGACGCAAGCCATGACGACCAAGGCCAGGCGGGCGCTGGCCTGCGCAGAGTCCTTGTTTCCTCTTTGGTGCAAAGGGGGCAAGCGCAGGCGAGAGTATCAAGCAAAGGCAACCATTTCGGTGCAATAAGACCAAGACCAGCAGGACGGCAGAACGGAGGTCATCGTGGAGCCCAAGCCGGCGTCATCGTCAGGGTCTTTGGCAGGCGAGGACCAACTTTAGTCAGGATAAGTGTACTAGATGTTCCCCTTCAAAATGGCCAATTGTTGGCGCCCTTCCCGCTCAATATTTGGGAAGAGGCCCGGGGCCTTCGCCTATAAATAGGACTAGCCACCCACAGGGTAGGGGGATGGAAAGAACAAGGATAGAACGACAGAGAGAGAGAGAGAGAGAGAGAGAGAGAGAGAGAGAGAGAGAGAGAGAGAGAGAGAAGCGACTGAACTCCCCTTAGCAGTTCATCGCACCAGCCAAGAACAAACCCTCGCGAGGCTGTTCTTCCCTTGTACTGTGCCTCCTCAGCCCCAGAGGCAATGCACCACACCACAAACTGGAGTAGGGTATTACACCACAATGGTGGCCTGAACAAGTATAAATCTCGTGTCCCTTGTGTTGTTCTTTGTGTAGTTTTAGATCCTGGCGAGGCGGTGAGACATGGGTAGGCTGGAGGTGTGATCTCCGCGCGCACCCTAGTGTTCGAACCTTGAGGGTCTGCCGGAACCCGAAATCCGACATTTGGCACGCCAGGTAGGGGTGTGCCGGAATCTGCCTTCCATCGCCTCATGTTTCGCCGCCCGTCCCATCCATGTCAGACGCTCGTCGTGCCCGCGCAAGCGCCGGGCCGCTCTCGCCACTCGTGTCGCCCAGATGGCCCCCGTCGGCGGGCGCCCCCGCCCTTCCCCATCGCCTGCCATCAACACCGCCACCGGCCCGGCGGGGAACGAGCAGCAGGCGTCGTCCCTGCATCCTTCAGTGCGGCGAGAAGGCCGCACCGCCACCCCGTCGCTGACTCCGGCCGGCTCCTCGTCCCACGCCCGTCGCGCCCCTGCGGACGCACACGCCATGCTGCTCCTGGCGCGGTAGCTCCTGCACTACCGTCCCGTCGACGACCTCTACGACGAGTGGCTCGCCCGCATCACCGAGCTCGTCAGCGCCGCTGGGGGCTCCCCTGCACCATCCCTCTCACTGCACCATGCCCCGCCATGCGCGGGCGACGAAGCTTCGGGTGCGCCTCAGCCGCCTCCCCCTCAAGAAGGCGCTTTGGCCCCAAGGCGCGTGGCCCCTGGGCGGAACCCACTCCATCCGGCGCCAGCACATCAAGAGAAGAGCTGCCAAGAGATCCCTCGTCCCCAAGAGGCCGCCCGTGTGCTCCCCGCACCGGCTCGGCACGAACGCGCTCCTGCTCCAGCGCATCAAGACCCCGCGCTGCACCTGGCTGCAGTGCACAGAGACCCGCAAGATCAAGCTCTCCGTCACCAAAGGGCTCCCGCGGCCACTGCAAGCTGCCGTGCCTTCTCCGCCGAGCTACGCAGCATGGCCTGGCCGGGCAAGTTCAAGCCAGACCTGCCCCCGCGCTACGATGGCACGGCTGACCCTGCTGAGTTCGTCCAGCTCTACGAGCTGGGCATCGAAGCCGCCAACGGGGACGAGAAGGTCATGGCGAACTGGTTCCCCATGGCGCTCAAAGACGGCACCCGCATCTGGCTCCTGAACCTGGCTCCTGGCACGATATCCTCCTGGGACGAGATGCGCACCCGATTCATCGCCAACTTCCAAGGCACCCGCGACCGGCCCCCGGCCATGAGCGACTTGCGCCGCATCAAGCAGCAGCCGGGAGAGACCCTGTAGAAGTCCATCCAGCGCTTCAACAGCGCTCGCCTTAAGATCCCCAAGGTGTCCGAGGAGGCCATCATCTCAGCCTTCTCCGACGGCGTGCGTGACGTCAAGATGAAGGAGGAGCTCGCGATCCATGAGGACCTGTGCACCTCCCTGGAGCTGTTCAATCTGGCGACTAAGTGCACTAGGGCTGAGGAAGGGCGCCTTTCCCTCCTCGAGCTGCCAGCTGCTGACCCAGAAGAGAAGAAGCCCAAGGCCAAGGACGTGAAGCGCAAGGGGGCTGCCATGCTTGCGGCAGATCCGGACACCAAGCGAGGCAGGGATCAGCCTGAGTCATCCAAGGGCAGCCGGTACTGCGTGTACCATGACCTCCACACCCACAACACCAACGAATGCCAAGAGCTTAGGGCCGTGCGAGACGTGCGTGCCCGCCAACGCCCCGAGCGCAGCGACCGGGGCTATGGCCGAGGAGGAGGAAGAGGTGGAGGACGATGGGAAGACCATGGCCCTCGCCAAGGGTGGTGTGACCGACCTCGCGAGGACCGCTGGCAGGACCAGCCTCATGAGGGAGGTTGGAGGGACCCACCTTGTGAGGGGGGTTGAAGGGATCAGCCTCACGAGGATCGCCCACAAGGCAACGCGGGCCTCCCTCGTCTGCCACCACAGCCGAGGAGGAATGAAGACCATCACTAGGACGAGGGGGCTGGAGGCTTCTAGGAGCCGCGCGCAATCGCTTGCATCTTGGGCGGCGCACAAGCCCTGGCTTCTCAGCGCATCTTCAAGCAGTTTGCTCGCGAAGTGAATGCAGTCCTCCCCAAGCTTGAGGCCACACACCCTCTTAGGTGGTCAGCGTGCACTATCATGTTCAACTCAGCGGATCAGCTCAAGTGCACGGCCACAGCAGGAGTCCTTCCGATGCTTTGTTCCCCAATCATCGGCAATGTGCAAGTCACTAGGACCCCATCGATGGCGGAGCAGGGCTCAATGTCCTATCCGTTGAGACGTTCAACAATCTCCAAGTGCCATACAATTAGTTGCAGCCAACCAAGCCTTTCTCAGGAGTCACTAATGGTTCCACGGTTCTGATAGGGCAGGTCCGCCTTCCTGTTACCTTCGGGAAGCGCGACAACTACCGCACCGAGCTCATTGACTTTGACGTTGCTCACATCCGCCTGCCGTACAATGCCATCCTTGGGTACCCAGCCCTGGCCAAGTTCATGGCCGTGACTCCTCACGGCTACAATGTCCTCAAGATGCCAGGAAGCGGTGGAGTCATCACGGCGCCCTGTGAAGAGAGAGATGTTGTGTGTTCTCTGGAACGTGCTTTCCAAGCCACATCAATTGAAGACCCAGATCACAGGAACGGGAGGCTTCCCGAGGCTGCTCCTAAGAAGAAGACATCGCCTGGCCTGACCCCTCGGGAGGCAGGCCCCTCAGGGTCCGCGCCTGTTCAGGGGCACCTCCTTCTGTCGCATAGGAGGGCGCGCCCGGTGCCCTCCTCGAGCAAGGCTCGGGGGCTCTCTTCTAGAGGGCCATCGACTTTGCTAAGATCACGAGGGAGGCGCTCGGGCACCACTTGGAAGCGTGCTTCAACACACATTTCCCTCAGGAAGGAACAAGGCACGGAGGGCCAAACCCTCAGGAATTCATCAGCGAGATCATTTAGGAGCTGCAGGAGTCAAGAGTCATGAGTGGCAGCCGCCGCTTGCCCGCTGTAGCTCCCCATCTAGGCGAGGATGGTGGGCTGCGCATCTGCATCGACATACCAGGACTCAACCGAGCCGCCTCTCGGGAGCGCCACTGGCCCTCACGCATGGGGCGCTGCGAAGGTCCACCCCACAGCTATGTTCGCATGCCTTATGGCCTGCCGAACGCGGCTGCTGTGCGTCAGCGCCTCATGAGGGGCATCTTGGAGGCTCAGGCGGTCAGGCATTCCACAGTCCTGGCGGAGATGGAGATGGTCCGCGAGGAGCCGCGAGCGCCTCCAAAGCCTCCCGAGGCCCCTGGGCTGGGGGCTCGTGAAGATCATCTCCCGCAGTGCACGCCGTCCGCTACTTCAGCATCTCTCCATCTTCAGCATCATCAGGTGACATCCTTCGAGTTTCATTTTCAGCTGGGAGCGCCCCCCAGGGATGCATCATTCCCAGGCCGCGTGGGTCCGTCCCTGCGGCATGTATCCCTTTAGTTCATGTTTTCAGCCTACTTTAACGGGGGCACCCCTCAGGCTGCATCATCCCGAAAGTCGCTCGGGCCCGACCCAGCGGTGATCGTCTTTTTCTGCGTCTATGTAAATGGATTTGCTCCTTCATGATTAACGTGCTTGACTTAATCGCCCGCTCGATTGACACCAACTGATGGAGCTGCTCCGTCATGGCACGATGCTTGCACATGGGTCCGTCCCTGCAACGTTGACAAACCTGGATGGCTGAGCTCTGGCCGCGGCAACCCCGCAGGGTGCCACCTCACCAAGCCTTCATTGCCTTGTCACCTTCCTAGAGCAACCAGCAGCTGGCCGGCAATTGTAACAGCAAACTCTCGCTTTTCTCATGATGAACTCGCAGGATCGCTTTAAGGAGAAGCGTCGGGCGAGGCCTCGCAGCGTCTCCTTCGCTCTCGTCCACGTGAACCGCTTGCACGTTAAAGGGGGTGTACCTGAGCATCGCGACTCATGGGCTCTTACTGGCTCTCCAGCCCTCACCCTTTGGCCTTGTCCACGGCATCATGACCACCAGCGACGGCTGAGCCCACTCGAGGGCCGGGACCTGAGGACGTAGAGCACGAGGGGGAGCAAAGGCGAGAGGGAAGAGGCACGTGGGGACCTCGCCAGGCAACTCCTCGGCTGTCGACACGCGGGCCCGGCGCCGCGCGAAGGAGTGGTTTCTGACCCCCGAGATAAGTCATCCTCCGGAAACACTAGCTATCGCAGCACCAACCTCGCACCTAATGCAGTTCCATTTTGGCAACGTCGCGCTCCTTTCTCACCGAACAATGGCTGCTTGAGCGCTAAAGGGGACCTCCTGAGCATCGCGACTCAGGGGCTCTTACTGGTCCCCGGGCCGCTCACCTCCTGGCCTTGACCACGGCATTGCGACCTGGCATACAGCGACGGCTGAAGCCTGCCTTGGGACCAGGACCTGTCAGCGCAGAGCGTCAAGTCCTCGCGAGGTTCAAAAGGAGGAACTAAGTTAAGACGAGACGAGCATCCCTCACCACTTCAGGATAAGGATCATATTAACAAATGGAACTACAAGCACCTTACAAACCCCCGCGGGGTGTGTTCTTCGATTCCTCGCAGGGAACAAAAGGAGCAAATCCTGAAGAGTGCTAACTACGTGCGCCTCCGCAAGAGACGCCATCATCAACAGTGGGCCATCAGCCACCGGCGCCAACCCCATACAGATCAGTGGCGACGGTGGCCTGACGAGCCCGCCCTGCTCCGGGAGCGACACAAGCTCGGGGGCTCGTAGCTGTCGTCGCTCGTCTCTGGGGTCGCGGGGAGCTCAGCGGAGTCGCTGGATCCTCCGACACATCCGCTGCCTGAGGAGCTGCTGGGGAAGCGGTTGACGAGCCTAGTCCTTGTCGCGACAGGGCCCCGGCCGCATTTCTCAGGGTAGCACTCCAGCCGGCGTCCCTCCGCGTCGAAGACCTTGAAGAACATCAGGGAGGCGCCGTCGTACTCGAGGTGGATTGCGAGGGTGCCACCCGTCCTGCAGACCCGGGTGATCTCGCCCTAGCCACGGGTCTGGTAGACCCTGCCCGGAGCGACGACCCCGACCTTCGCTTCGGTCGCAAGGGTACTGCAGCGAGCATGCTGTAGCCAAAGCTCGATAGGCCCCCTCGGAGGGTTCTTGAAGGCGAAGGAAGGAGGGAGGCAAATCCATGACCGAGGAGGCATGGCGGCGTGAAGCACGAGCTCGCGAGAAGAGCCCTCGGCATGAACTCCAGGAGGAACGACACGCACCGCCGTGATTCGCCGGCGGCGACGACGCCTCCGGCAAAGAAGCTCGGCGCCAACACTTTCAAGACCCTCGATCCGGGCGTACAAGGGCAGTGGGAATCCCGGCGGCGGCCGCTCGATCCATGGCCTCGACACCTCCTGCCAAGCACCCCCTTCCCCGTGGCAAGATACGAGCCGTTTCTTCGGAGGAAGCGGGACAGGACTCTCTCGGGGGGCCTTCCCCTTCTCTTCGGCAAAAAACCGACGGATCGGTGCCATTGGCGTAGGGAGGAGCAAGGACAAAGAGGAAGAGGAAGAGTAGCGGTAAGAGATGGACTGGAAGGGCTCGTGCCGTTCCGTACATATAGCTGAGGAAGGCCAACCATCGGCCTCCATGATCACAGGTAATCATGACCCATTTTTGCATGCAGGGACTTGTCAACTCGTGCAGTTGCTGAGGCGTCGTGGGGGAGCCAGGACACCCACGTCCAATCAACCGCCACGCGGCGCCCAAGGCCCCAGGCTATTGGGGCTGCAGTGCTTCACACTTGCCTCTTCGCTTCTCTGCTAAGCCAAGTCAAAGCGCGCCTTGGGCCCGGGGGCTACTGTCGGCGTTCTGGGAACGGGTGTACCCAGACTTGCCAGCCTGCGGCCTGCGGCATGGCTCAAGGAGTGGCCCAGTACAGGCCATCTTCATCAGCACATGCTCAAGACCCTCGCGAGGGGCCAAGCCTCGCGGGGTGGACGACAGGAGGCTTCCTCAGGCACGGCCTCGTCAGGCTGGCTCGCGAGGAGGCGAAGAGATCAAGGCGGGGTACCTCATGAGGTGCCCGTGATGCAAGCCATGACGACCAAGGCCAGGCGGGCGCCGGCCTGCGCAGAGTCCTTGTTTCCTCTTTGGTGCAAAGGGGGCAAGCGCAGACGAGAGTATAAAGCAAAGGCAACCATTTCGTTGCAACAAGACCAAGACCAGCAGGACAGCAGAACGGAGGTCATCGTGGAGGCCAAGCCGGCATCATCGTCAGGGTCTTTGGCAGGCGAGGACCAACTTTAGTCAGGATAAGTGTACTAGATGTTCCCCTTCAAAATGGCCAATTGTTGGCGCCCTTCCCGCTCAATATTTGGGAAGAGGCCCGGGGCCTTCGCCTATAAATAGGACTAGCCACCCACAGGGTAGGGGGATGGAAAGAACAAGGATATAATGACAGAGAGAGAGAGAGAGAGAGAGAGAGAGAAGTGACTGAACTCCCCTTAGCAGTTCATCGCACCAGCCAAGAACAGACCCTCGCGAGGCTGTTCTTCCCTTGTACTGTTCCTCCTCGGCCCTAGAGGCAATCCACCACACCACAAACTGGAGTAGGGTATTACACCACAATGGTGGCCTGAACCAGTATAAATCTCGTGTCCCTTGTGTTGTTCTTCGTGTAGTTTAAATCCTGGCGAGGCGGTTATACATGGGTAGGCTGGAGGTGTGATCTCCACGCGCACCCCAGTGTTCGAACCTTGAGGGTCTGCCGGAACCCGAAATTCGACAGACAGGGAGATTCAGGAGCCAAGAATGCGCGCCATCCTTGAGGGCCATGGGGAACCTGTTCGACATGATCTTCTCGTCGCCGGTGGCCGCCTCAATGCTCAGGTCATAGAGCTGCAAGAACTCGGCGGGGTCGGCGGTGCCGTCGTAGCGTGGATGCAAGTCAGGTTTGAACTTGCTCGGCCCGATGACATTGCAAAGCTCCAAGGTGAACGCGCGACATCCTGCTATGGCCACAGGGGCCCGTCGAGGAGGTGGAGCTTGGTCCTGGTGCTCGCGCGCTTCCACCTCCTGTGGCGGCACTCGGGCCTGACGTGGGGGTGCTGGAAGCATGCACGCTTCTCCTTGAGGCCACTGCACCACCTGGCAGCTCACCTCTTAGCGCGCAGGCACCTGGTGCGGTGGGTCGCGCCGTGGTTCCACATGCCTTGGCTCGATGATGATGCCCGGGATGGAGGTGGTGGATGAGCCCCATGAGCCACGTCGCCCACGACAGGCGGCTGCTGAGGCAGTGAGCGGGCTGGTGCAGTGGAGCCCCCAGCCATGCTGACAAGCTCAGCGATCCGCTTGAGCTACTCCTCGTAGAAGTCGTCGACCGAGCGGTAGCAAAGGAGCTCCCGCGGCATGAGTAGGGCAGCCTGCGCATTCGTTGGGTCATAGTGCGCATGGGAGGATGAAGCTGCCGGGGTCAGTGATGGAGTGGCAGTGCGCCCGTCGCAGCACACCGAGGGGTGCAGCGAAGAAGCTTGCTGGTCGTGGCCGGCAGGGCCTGTGGCGGCGTTGGCCACCGGAGATGGAGCACAACGAGAACAACCATCGCCCGCCGGAGCTGTTTGAGCAACGCGAGCGGCAATCAGATCCCGGCGCTCGGCGCGTGCCTGGCGTGCGTCAGCCATGTAGGTGTCAAAGTGGCGGTCGATCGACCGACGGAAGAGAGGATCCGACGCACCCCTACCTGGCGCGCCAAAGGTAGGATTATGGGTTCTGAAAAGCCTTGAAAGGTTCAAACTCTGGGGTGCGTGGGGAGATCTCGACCTACCCAGCCTGCCTACTCGCAATCCTCCTAAGCCTAGCGCGTCGGGCACAAAGAGACAAAGAGACACGACAGTTTATCCTGGTTCGGGCCACCTTGCGGTGTAATACCCTACTCTAGCATTTTTGGTGGATTGGTGTGACACCCCAAAATTTTGGCCTTGTTTTAATGAATTAAAATTTTTCCAGGAATTAAAACTTTGAATTTCTGAGCTCCATTTTGATTTTTAAATCATTTCCCTTCCCTGTTATGATGAGTTTTTCCCAAAGAGAAAACTTTTCAAATATGTCATTGGACTTATTTAACCTCTCAAGAAAAACTTTCCTTTTATCAGTATAACTAATTAACTAATTTAATTGCTTGATCTTTATTTTCTTGAAGAATGGATTTTCAAGGTTAAATGGCCTTATTTGAACTACAACCATTTGATAAATTCACTTAAAATTCCAACCAAAATTTGGAGATGTCATGTGATGTTTTTAAATCACTTTTATACAAAAATATATTTTATTTATGTAATAATTTGAGCTCTGCATCAATTTTTCCTTCTCTGGTCCAGAGTGCAATTTGCACTACAACCCTTCTAAATAATTCTTTCTAGCCTCCACCAAAATTATGGGATGATGGTAATGGCCTAAGATTCCACATTATGCAAAAACCTCGTGCTGCTCTTTGAAAAATTTGAGTGAATCAACCTCATTTCATTCTGGACCAACTTGATGGTTTGTACAACAACCATATTTTTGCTTGCTCTTTAACCCTTGATTATTTCTCCTACTTGTAGTCCTCCATGTTAAACCCTTAAGTCCAGGAGCATGCACCTTTTGGATCATTTTTGGTTCATAAAATAATGATATTTATTTCCTGTCCAGAATTGAAGTTTTGTAAAACTTGCACTAACAAGTTTCTGCTTTTGGCAAACTAACCTCACCACCCTCTTATGCATCTAAAGAGACCACCATCTGGAGTTTTTGGCCAATCCAAGACCTGCCTAAGTGCCCTTAGCATTTTGTCAAACACCTTATAGGCATGACCAGTTTTGACATGAGTTTTGGCATTTCACTGTGAGCTTGCACCTCTGATCAAACTAGCATGTCCACTAGACTCCCAGTTGCTCCTAACCTCGATCTGGTAAACCCCAACCTCACCTGCGACCTGTAGCATGCCGCGGCATTGTGTCGAACATCTCCCGTGCGTGCACTGAACGCGCCCAGAGCGCGCGTATTGCACGATGCCGCGCCCGAGCCGACACGCTGGCCCCCTGGCTTTGGCCCACACGGCAGCACCTCGCCACGCACTCCCCGCCTCGAAGCATCGCGCCAAACCACCCTGGCACGCTACAGCGCCGCCGCCAGGGCATTCTTGGCGGCACTCCGGCGTCCGCAGTGGCTCCAGCCATGGGCAGCACCGCCCAAGCCCCTCCCGCTCGCCACCTGGCCCCTGGAACAGCGCGAGCTCATCCGCAGCCATGTCCACTAGCACTCGTCGCCGCCACGATGCCCTGCAGCTACAGAAAGACGGTCGCCGGAAGCTTATCCACGGCCGCCGCGGAACCGCCTTGCCTCGCTTATAAATGGACGCCCCAAGCCGTTCCCGCACGCAGGCAACCCCAGGCCACCCCATTGGCACTCCCCTAGCTCGTATTCGACCCGGGAAGGCCTCCTTCCTCATCTCCGGCAACTCCTGCCGCCGCCACCGCCCCGGCCAATCCGGCACCTCCAGTACCTCCCCCTCTCCGTTCGCTTCGCCAAGAACTTCCTCATCCTACCGTGAACCCTTCCCCAAACTTGATTTTGATCGGGAGCCATCGCCGCCACCAAGCCACTTTACCACCGAAGCTTCCCTCCGCCGCGGAGCTCGCCGCCGGCGATTTCCTCCACCTCCGACGACCCTACGACTACCGGAGTGACCACCTCGGCCCCCTGAATCCGCTGGTGGCCTCAGCTTTCTGAACGGAGCCACCGTTCGCCGGTGATGATCGCCGGAGCCCCGCTCCACTCGGGCAGAGGAGGGAGACGACGCGGGCGACTGGTCAAACCTGACCAGTGGGCCAGGCGGGCCCACCGTCAGAGACCCAGCGCCGGTCCACGTGGTTAAGTGGAGGCGTAAAGGGCGCAAATACATTTTCTCTGCACCGAAAGCGTAATCTCGTTTGAAACGTTTTCCTTTTCCTGATTTTATTAAAAACAGATTTTGACCACAACTTTGACTGGTTATATCTTTTTAAATACAACTCCAAATGAACTGATTCTTTTTCCTACCTCTCTCAAATTTCACCTAGTTTATTTTAAGATTTATTTGAAAAAATTTCAGAACAACTTTTGGTGCTGTTTTTATTTTGTGTGTTAATTCTTTTATATTGCTAAAATAGGATTTTTGAAGAGAGGAGAAATGTTTCAAGTTTTGGAGTGCACCCTGCCTTTCCACACATTAAAGGCAAGCATTTTGAATCCCGGCATAATATTTTTGGTGTGATCATTGATACATTTATAACACCACCGCATTTCGAAGGACTCGTTATTTCATGTGGTATGATCATATGCATGAGTGCATATTAGTGATTTCCATGCTGTTGGAAATGGACACACTTGTGATGATAATCACCCTCATGTGCCTTGCATGCATACCGGCAGGGACCCGGGAAAACCTCTGCCTTGGGTAGGCATGAGTTTGTCGCCGGTCTCCGTCGGGACGGTTATGTCTGGTATGGCATGGTAAGGTGATATGAGCGGTGACTCTGTTGGATGAAATATATTCGTTATACTAATCATGCAGGGAATACTTAAACCTCCTGAGTCGACCGTAGATCGAGTCTTGTTCCAGTAACCCCCATACTTGTTTCGTACTACCACTCGTCTCTACAGCAAGTAGAGTACGATTCAGTAAGTTGTCAACCTCTTTCTAGCAGACACCGTATAGAGAGGCCATGGTGGAAGATACCGGTTGTAGCTAGTAGGCAGGCCACCTGGTCCGGGGGCATGGGTGTTTCCGGTTGGGACCGAGAGGGGAGGCCACCCCTTAGAGCGCGCGATATAAATTTGATCCCATGCTACGCGAGGTTGTAGCCTCCCCACTTAGAGTTTGCTTGACAGGTGTCGTGGGTGATTCCAGACACGTGTGAGATAAGCTGGTGTGTGCAAGTTAGGTGTGTTTTCAACAAAAAGACCGTAGACGGAATTAGTCCCGATGGACTAAAGAAATCCGTTACTCGTGGGTAAAGAGTACACCCTCTGCAGAGATTAAACCTATTCGAATAGCCGTGTCCATGGTTAAGGACTACAGTCTGGGATGGTCAGGTGTCGGTCTTAGTGTCGGTCTTCGGAGGTGAAACTGTTAACCAGAACTGGAACTACTACCTGTGACTTGTGATAATTATGATTATTATTATTGTTGACTAACCCGTGATATTATTGTTATTATCGAGTATCTCTGGAATGGTTCTACCTCCGGGATATTCACTATGATTGTTTATTTTTAAAGCCCTTTATGTGCTGTCGCTCAGACGCCCGACTGTGGCATTTCTTTTAAAAGCCCTTTATGTGGTGTCGCTCAGACGCCCGACTGTGGCATTTCTTTTAAAGCCCTTTATGTGGTGTCGCTAAGACGCCCGATTGTGGCATTGCTTGTTATTTAATTTCATAAATCTTAATACTACTATGTTATTTCATTTTTATAAATAACCTGCTTACACGCATCAGAGTTTTATTTATCTTTTGTGACTGACGTCATGAGCATAAAATATTTTCAGCACATCATTGTTATATTATACCTGTGTTCATAATGTTTGCGAGTACATTCAAAGTACTCACTGGTTTGTCCCTGGCTATTGTCTTGGCCAGATTTTCTTGGACGGAGAGGAGCGACGCGATGACAGCCCCGGAACCTAAGCAAAGGAGATAGCAGCCTCACAAAGATAGGAGTTAACCTGGTCAGCTGTTCCTGTGGGAATTGGAGTCCCATAGACACTGATGATCCACAAACCGCTTCCGCCATCAATCACTAGAAACCTTTTGTTGTACTCACAGGCCAGAATGGTCTTGTACTACATATTTTGTATTTTGCTTGGAATTTCTCTATCAAGTTGGAGCCTGATCAGCTAACAGTAATCCTGGGGCTGATGAGCACGACGGTCTTTTCTGGAAATTTATTACATGGAAAACCGGTCGTGACAGACTTGGTATCAGAGCCAGGCTGACCATTGGCTAATCCTATCTTAGCCAGGTCGAAAAACTTAGACAAACCAACCCACCAAACCATAACCAAACCCCAGCCAAGCTTCTCGTGCAAGATAGCCACACAGTAATCCCGACACTTTTGGCAGTCGGTGCCCAACCTATCAGCCTAGCCTGTCGATCGCACACCAGTGACCAGCACCCAAGGCGCCCCATTCGCAAGCGTGCGGAAGAAGACTCCGTCCCCTTTTTCCTATAAAAAGGGCACGCTAGTCTCAACCCGGCACAGTGCAACCGCTACCCCAAACCGAGCCACAATGCCTGGACCCATAGTGCACAACGAGACCACAGCAACCAACCTTGGAGGTTTTGTGACCATCCTCGCAAACCTCACCCGTTGTGCCTATGCGTTAGAGGAGCCACCAGAATATGTTGTGTACCAAGGACCCATGAGCGGTGAGGACCGCCAATTCTGGGCCACTGTGCACATCTACGGTAGGGGTCTAGCACCCGAACACCCCTACAGGTTCACCGGAAGAACAACTTCCTTTGAGCCACAAGCCATCCAACTAGCCGCTCGAGAGGCTATAGTTCATCTCACGCACTTGTCGCCCAGAGTTAACTGTCGCTTGTTCCACTACTACCCCAGACGTGAAGGGTATGGTAGACCACCCCAAGTTGCCAATGGAGATCACGAGACGGACCCCGCATTGTTGCACCTAGTGCGCTATGTAAGTGCACTAGAGGAACTGTTCGACCAGATCACCATTGATCTGATCGCAGCTCGTGGAGAGCTAGTTCGTCGAACCCCAGCTAGAAGAGAAAACGAGCCCAACGCCGACAACCCAGTCGTGCTGTTTGGACAACCGATCGAGACCCCGAGATCAGCTCCAGCCATCAGCCGAGATGCTTTGATGACCCCAGAAGTGCTTCGTCGCCTTTTGGGAGCACACTCCAACGGGGTTGTGGCTAACAATCCCCGCGAAGATCATCATCACTACCCCGACCCTGCAGTCCCTCCGCCATCTCCGACTAATCCCGGTAGTGAGACACGTGGAGAAGCCTCGACATCCACCAGGCACGCCCGTTTAGACATAAACGAGGTAGACTAAGCCGTATGAGTAGTACCGAGTCTCAGTGTATCCTCACTTTGTAATCGTGCGACCGTGTATATTAACGCAGCCTGTCGTTGTGCCTCTGCTTTAATGGTAGCCTTGCGTATTTTCTTTGTCAGCGCTTAGTTGCATATTTTTCCGGGCACAACTACCAAAACCAACCCGACGACAACCACAGTAACACATCTCTTTATGAGATATGTGTATCTCTGACACTGACCTGACCTTTGGAGCTAAGCTGGCAAATTTATTACCTTTCACCACGGTAAAATGATCCGGCTCCATTGCTATATAAAGGCCACCTTGTGACCTTACCCAGCAACCCTCACCTTGTGCACCACACTCACAACTTTTTCCTGTCATGCCGAGCCCCAGCATTCATCTGAGAACCCTAGATGCAACCCCAGGTAGCTTTGTCAAAATATTGTGGGATTTTACCCGCAGTATCATGGGTTCTACCCAGCCACCTCAGTACGAGCTGTTCAAATCGAGGATCACCTCTTCCACCTCGGAATATTGGGCAGCAGTGCACATCCCTCCCGTAGACTCCAACCAAGATCCAACAGAAGTTTCCTTCATTGGGAAATCTATGCCAACCCCACACTTGGCCATAGAAGCTGCTGCGAAAGAAGCAATTGCTCGCCTTCGATCCGCAGTACCCTATGCCCGCGACCGAGGATATTATTACTTTCCGAGCCGTGCAGCACCCGGAGAAGTAACGTCTTTTCCCGGTGGGCGTATTGAGAGAGACCCAGTTCTGGCCAACCTTATCCAGTACATCATCGCTCAAGAGCATTTGAACCAGCGAGTGATGGATTGTCTCCAGAGCCTCGCAGATTTAAATCCTCAGATCGCCATCGGCAGAGCACTAAGGCCTGACCAGGAAAGACACGTGCATCGACTGGTCAATCCACTTCCCCCGATAGAAGAGGAGTGTATCCCTTTACCAGAGACATTTTATCAGGACCCCGTCTAGTTACCGTTTCCATTTTAGACGTCGCTGCAGTGTTCGTTATTGGCAACATTTATTTATGCGTGTGACCTATGCGTGATATCCTGAGTTTGTACGACGAGTCAAGTTTTTTTTTGGCTTCTACTAATGTATGTAGTTTTTGTTGTGGTTTATACTCCTTTAAATTAACTGTTTTTCCTCGCAAAAATTCTAGAGTGAGATTTCTTTTCCCTGAGTTGCTACATCTACACTTTCTCACGGCGTGGATTTATTAGCTTCACACAGCACCAGGCAGCAGACTCACAACCATTACCATTCGAACACATACACTGTTTGCAAAACTTTGCAACGGTGTTACATCCAGCTAATCGCCCCCCTAACAACAGTTAGCACCCGGCACACCCCATCTACTCCTCATGATCACCACCACCGCGGAGAGCCAACACCCGAGCAGCAGCGTCGCGACGATCGTCGAGGATCATCGCGCACAGGAGCACAGAGAGCCCCAGCAGCGTCGCCAGCCCTCCGCATATCAGGACCGCAAACCAGTCCGGCATCGCCTCCGCCATTAGAGCCTAGCCCGAGCTTTTATAAGCAGTAATGGAGGGATGAGGAGGAGAAGTGAGGCCAGGTGTGAGGAAGAAGAGAGAGGCACCCCGGCCGTTTTATAGCTCGAGCTCGGTGTACGGTGGGCGAAGTCCACCAACGCCGCTCGTCGCCGATCGCCGGTATTCGGAGTCGAATCCGCGAGTAGTGCCGACAGCGCGCTGGCCCGCGAGGTGAGTGCACGCTGCACCAGCAGCTAGCACGCCGCGCACTACCACGGTACGGCCTAGATGCCCTACACGCTAGGCGTTGCCGGTGGAGAAAGCGCGCGGGAGAGAGGAAGAAGAAAGAGCTAGAGGGAGAAGAAGAGGCTGACAGTGGGCCCCGGGTCCACCCGTCGGCCAGAGAGAGCACTGTGCTCTCGGGTACGACCAACGTATATTTAAATTTAGAAGTTATTCTAAATTTATATCCAGCGTAGAAATCTCACGTTTTTGTCCCGAACCGTAGACTTTTCCGCGCAGCACCAGTTTTCACACTGTGGCTTTTCACCACTTATTGCCCTCTCACTAAAGCCACATCTTTATTGTGTAATATTTTCTTAACACAGTTTTTAACAAATCTCGAGGACGAGATTTTTCTTAAGGGGGTTAGTGTTGTGACACCCCAAAATTTTGGCCTTGTTTTAATGAATTAAATTTTTTGCCAGGAATTAAAACTTTGAATTTCTGAGCTCCATTTTGATTTTTAAATCATTTCCCTTCCCTGTTATGATGAGTTTTTCCCAAAGAGAAAACTTTTCAAATATGTCATTGGACTTATTTAACCTCTCAAGAAAAACTTTCCTTTTATCAGTATAACTAATTAACTAATTTAATTGCTTGATCTTTATTTTCTTGAAGAATGGATTTTCAAGGTTAAATGGCCTTATTTGAACTACAACCATTTGATAAATTCACTTAAAATTCCAACCAAAATTTGGAGATCTCATGTGATGTTTTAAATCACTTTTATACAAAAATATATTTTATTTATGTAATAATTTGAGCTCTGCATCAATTTTTCCTTCTCTGGTCCAGAGTGCAATTTGCACTACAACCCTTCTAAATAATTCTTTCTAGCCTCCACCAAAATTATGGGATGATGGTAATGGCCTAAGATTCCACATTATGCAAAAACCTCGTGCTGCTCTTTGAAAACTTTGAGTGAATCAACCTCATTTTCATTCTGGACCAACTTGATGGTTTGTACAGCAACCATATTTTTGCTTGCTCTTTAACCCTTGATTATTTCTCCTACTTGTAGTCCTCCATGTTAAACCCTTAAGTCCAGGAGCATGCACCTTTTGGATCATTTTTGGTTCATAAAATAATGCTATTTATTTCCTGTCCAGAATTGAAGTTTTGTAAAACTTGCACTAACAAGTTTCTGCTTTTGGCAAACTAACCTCACCACCCTCTTATGCATCTAAAGAGACCACCATCTGGAGTTTTTGGCCAATCCAAGACCTGCCTAAGTGCCCTTAGCATTTTGTCAAACACCTTATGGGCATGACCAGTTTTGACATGAGTTTTGGCATTTCACTGTGAGCTTGCACCTCTGATCAAACTAGCATGTCCACTAGACTCCCAGTTGCTCCTAACCTCGATCTGGTAAACCCCAACCTCACATGCGACCTGTAGCATGCCGCGGCATTGTGTCGAACATCGCACGTGCGTGCACTGGACGCGCCCAGAGCACGCGTATTGCACGATGCCGCGCCCGAGCCAACACGCTGGCCCCCTGGCTTTGGCCCACACGGCAGCACCTCGCCACGCACTCCCCGCCTCGAAGCATCGCGCCAAACCACCCTGGCACGCTATAGCGCCGCCGCCAGGGCATTCTTGGCGGCACTCCGGCGTCCGCAGTGGCTCCAGCCACGGGCAGCGCCGCCCAAGCCCCTCCCGCTCGCCACCTGGCCCCTGGAACAGCGCGAGCTCATCCGCAGCCATGTCCACTAGCGCTCGTCGCCGCCACGATGCCCTGCAGCTCCAGAAAGACGGTCACCGGAAGCTTATCCACGGCCGCCGCGGAACCGCCTTTCCTCGCTTATAAATGGACGCCCCGAGCCGTTCCCGCACGCAGGCAACCCCAGGCCACCCCAATGGCACTCCCCTAGCTCGCATTCGACCCGGGAAGGCCTCCTTCCTCATCTCCGGCAAATCCTGCCGCTGCCACCGCCCCGGCCAATCCGGCACCTCCAGTACCTCCCCCTCTCCGTTCGCTTCGCCAGGAACTTCCTCATCCTCCCGTGAACCCTTCCCCCTACTTGATTTTGATCGGGAGCCATCGCCGCCACCAAACCACTTTACCACCGAAGCTTCCTTCCGCCGCGGAGCTCGCCGCCGGCGAATTCCTCCACCTCCGACGACCCTACGACTACCGGAGTGACCACCTCGGCCCCCTGAATCCGCTGGTGGCCTCAGCTTTCCGAACAGAGCCACCATTCGCCGGCGATGATCGCCGGAGCCCCGCTCCACTCGGGCAGAGGAGGGAGACGACGCGGGCGACTGGTCAAACCTGACCAGTGGGCCAGGCAGGCCCACCGTCAGAGACCCAGCGCTGGTCCACGTGGTTAAGTGGAGGCGTAAAGGGCGCAAATACGTTTTCTCTGCACCGAAAGCGTAATCTCGTTTGAAACGTTTTCCTTTTCCTGATTTTATTAAAAACAGATTTTGACCACAACTTTGATTGGTTATATCTTTTTAAATACAACTCCAAATGAACTGATTCTTTTTCCTACCTCTCTGAAATTTCACCTAGTTTATTTTAAGATTTATTTGAAAAAATTTCAGTACAACTTTTGGTGCTGTTTTTATTTTGTGTGTTAATTCTTTTATATTGCTAAAATAGGATTTTTGAAGAGAGGAGAGATGTTTCAAGTTTTGGAGTGCACCCTGCCTTTCCACACATTAAAGGCAAGCATTCTGAATCCCGGCATAATATTTTTGGTGTGATCATTGATACATTTATAACACCACCGCATTCCGAAGGACTCATTATTTCATGTGGTATGATCATATGCACAAGTGCATATTAGTGATTTCCATGCTGTTGGAAATGGACACACTTGTGATGATAATCACCCTCATGTGCCTTGCATGCATACCGGCAGGGACCCGGGAAAACCTCTGCCTTGGGTAGGCATGAGTTTGTCGCCGGTCTCCGTCGGGACGGTTATGTCTGGTATGGCATGGTAAGGTGATATGAGCGGTGACTCTGTTGGATGAAATATATTCGTTATACTAATCATGCAGGGAATACTTAAACCTCCTGAGTCGACCGTAGATCGAGTCTTGTTCCAGTAACCCCCATACTTGTTTCGTACTACCACTCGTCTCTACAGCAAGTAGAGTACGGTTCAGTAAGTTTTCAACCTCTTTCTAGCAGACACCGTATAGAGAGGCCATGGTGGAAGATACCGGTTGTAGCTGGTAGGCAGGCCACCTGGTCCGGGGGCATGGGTGTTTCCGGTTGGGACCGAGAGGGGAGGCCACCCCTTAGAGCGCGCGATATAAATTTGATCCCATGCTACGCGAGGTTGTAGCCTCCCCACTTAGAGTTTGCTTGACAGGTGTCGTGGGTGATTCCAGACACGTGTGAGATAAGCTGGTGTGTGCAAGTTAGGTGTGTTTTCAACAAAAAGACCGTAGACGGAATTAGTCCCGATGGACTAAAGAAATCCGTTACTCGTGGGTAAAGAGTACACCCTCTGCAGAGATTAAACCTATTCGAATAGCCGTGTCCATGGTTAAGGACTACAGTCTGGGATGGTCAGGTGTCGGTCTTAGTGTCGGTCTTCGGAGGTGAAACTGTTAACCAGAACTGGAACTACTACCTGTGACTTGTGATAATTATGATTATTATTATTGTTGACTAACCCGTGATATTATTGTTATTATCGAGTATCTCTGGGATGGTTCTACCTCCGGGATATTCACTATGATTGTTTATTTTTAAAGCCCTTTATGTGGTGTCGCTCAGACGCCCGACTGTGGCATTTCTTTTTAAAGCCCTTTATGTGGTGTCGCTCAGACGCCCGACTGTGGCATTTCTTTGAAAGCCCTTTATGTGGTGTCGTTCAGATGCCCGACTGTGGCATTTCTTTTAAAGCCCTTTATGTGGTGTCGCTCAGACGCCCGACTGTGGCATTTCTTTTAAAGCCCTTTATGTGGTGTCGCTTAGACGCCCGACTGTGGCATTTCTTTTAAAGCCCTTCTATGTGGTGTCGCTCAGACACCCGACTGTGGCATTTCTTTTAAAGCCCTTTATGTGGTGTCGCTCAGACGCCCGACTGTGGCATTTCTTTTAAAGCCCTTTATGTGGTGTCGCTAAGACGCCCGACTGTGGCATTGCTTGTTATTTAATTTCATAAATCTTAGTACTACTATGTTATTTCATTTTTATAAATAACCTGCTTGCATGCATCAGAGTTTTATTTACCTTTTGTGACTGACGTCATGAGCATAAAATATTTTCAGCACATCATTGTTATATTATACCTGTGTTCATAATGTTTGCGAGTACATTCAAAGTACTCACTGGCTTGTCCCTGGCTATTGTCTTGGCCAGATTTTCTTGCACAGAGAGGAGCGACGCGATGACAGCCCCAGAACCTAAGCAAAGGAGATAGCAGCCTCGTGAAGATAGGAGTTAACCTGGTCAGCTGTTCCTGTGGGAATTGGAGTCCCATAGACATTGATGATCCACAAACCGCTTCCGCCATCAACCACTAGAAACCTTTTGTTGTACTCACATGCCAGAATGGTCTTGTACTACATATTTTGTATTTTGCTTGGAATTTCTATATCAAGTTGGAGCCTCATCAGCTAACAGTAATCCTGGGGCTGATGAGCACGACGGTCTTTTCTGGAAATTTATTACCCGGAAAACCGGTCGTGACAATTGGGCTGAGGATGAACTAGTACTGTGGATGAACTGGCCTCGGGAGGTGAGGTGTTCTTGAGCTCAAGAGAGCTGCTGAGGTGGTCGGGTGAGAATGGATCCGATCCCCCCCCTTTCGGTGGTGGCTAAGTCCTATTTATAGTGGCCTTGGTCCTCTTCGCAAATGTTGGCTGGAAGGGATCCCACAACGACTAGATTTGAAAGGGGACATGTAGTACATCCTATCCTGACTAAAGTGGTCTTCGCCTGCGAAAAGCCTCTGGTCATGACGCTGCGGTGGGCTTGGTGATGACCTCCATCCTGCCATCATGGCGGTCTTGGTCTTGTTGCACTAGAATGGAAATCTTTGGCTGATTCCTCGTGACTCCGCACATGCGGCTTGCCTCCCTTGCACCGAAGAGGAAACTGGCACTCTGCGCCCGCTGGTGCCCGCCTGGCCTTGTTCGTCGTGGCTCACATCAGCTGAGCCTCGTGAGGTGCACCTTGCATAGCACTCTCTGTCCCTCGGGAGCCAGCCCGAGGAGGCCGATCCCCTCAGGGGTCTTGGTGCCATCCACCTCGCGAGGCTTGGCCCCTTGCGAGGGTCTTGAGTCATTGATGCTGAAGCTGGGCCGTACTAGGCCGTTGATGGAGCCATGCAGTGGGCCACAGGCAGGCGATTCTAGATACCCCCATATCCAGAACACCGACACAGTTCACTCGAATGAACTATTTGCGTTGAGCTAAGAGAACAGAAACGGTTCAACTTAACAAGATGTGTGTGATATGCGGCAAACAGGTGTGTAATCAGAAATGTGTGGGAAGACTGATAACAACACAGACGATTCCTGTTAACAAGCCGTGTGTGTTGTGAGCAAACGATTGCTGGTATACAATTGTCAGCGATTGATGAAATCATCATCTACGGGTTCCCTTGTTTAGTCCGTGTGTCATGTGATTTGCTCTGTCTACAGAGAATCAACATATATACTTAAAAAGACAACATTGCATAACCAAATTAAGCATACAATTACAGAAGTGACTACACACATAACATTTTCACACACCAAAGTAATCAATTACGTGCACACTAAACTAGGAGAAATGAGGATCTAATCATCTACTTCTTGTTGCGACGACCCTTGCCATTGCTCTACTTCCGGCTGGACCTTGGCTGTTTTGGGGAAGGAGGCACTTCCTCATTTCAACGATCTTCCTATACATGTCATAGCATGTGTATGCCTCCTTGGTCGTGTACACGACGTGAGCTTTGTCGAGTTTCTCCATCCAGGCCAAGTGCCAGGCACGCTTGTCATTGTTGCAGTAATCCTTCATGTCTCTGTAGTAGGGGTCGATGATGGCCTCGGCAAGGTGAACCAGTGAGTCCTTCTCATGCTCCTTGCTGCCCCAGATCTTGTATTGGCCCTAGATGTCGACAAGATTCTGGCAGGCGATGCCCGAATTCTTGAGCACCTTGACATCGTTGGTGATGTCGACCGTAGCGAACATGTAGTGGGTGTTGTTGACAAACCTTGCAAAACGCTCGCAAGGCCTTGTGGCCAGGCAGTAGTGGTAGACGAGGACATGGTGGCGCATGCACATCTGGGCAACGACGACCTTGGGACATGACCTGGCACAAGCGTGGGTGTGCTCGAGGTCAAACCCGACCACCTTGTACTTCTCGTCGTCAAGCAACAACTCCATGATGCAGATGGAGTGCTCCACCGAGACCGGCTTGTTGGTGTACACCACCGAGAGCTCTATGAACATTCGATGGGTGTCCACCACGACATGCATGGTGAACTGCTGCTCGTCGTCAGCAGCCACTCGGAGCGCCATTGGAGCCGCGCAGGATACTCTCTAAGAACTTGTCATGGTGTGTGTGCTTCTTGCAATGGTGGGGCACGTTCAAAAGGTTGAAGAGACACAAGGGTTAAATAGCTGATGTAACAAATGGGGGCCAGCCGGCCTGTAATCATCACGTCTTGTCACGACGTTCATAGCGGAGCATTCCAGTGCATGCTTGACAACACTCGCAGTGAGGATTCCAGTGCACGCTTGACAACACCACACCGCCGTTTGACCATGCGTGTGCTCGAAGAGGTGCCAAATATATCGTCGGTGAGCCTATTTCTGCACTACTGCGCAGTTTACCACGCAAGCTTCCTGCCCGACTTGGTTTTCCACGCGTCGGCTAGAAGAGGGACAAATCGTGGGCGTTTATTGCCAAAAAGCTTTGTAAAAATGAAGTGTGTGGAATGACTTCGGTCGCAAGTTTACCCGTGGGTGATGAGGTCAAAGTTACACAGAAGGGTGATGATGGACACCCGAGTGCGATAATTAATTTTGCGCTCTACAGGGCACACGGTGGAAGAAACCAATTGTGTGCAATAATGTCCAAGACCGTAGTCGAGTTAGCTATATAGATCATGTGCTGTGAGATCGACGAGGTAAACAGATTCGAGAATGGTTAATAAAATCAAATCTAAGACCACTGCATATTAAGGTCGAAATAGTGCTACCAATATAGGAGTCTCATACGATGCCATTTCAACGATTGTACGACAAAGGCTCGAAATATTACAAGGTTCAAATTCTAGAGTTATATGGCTCAAATTCGAAGATTACAAGGTTCAAACTAATATTAGAAATGATATTCAGCTCATGAGCCGCAAACGCTCGCGTTGATCCGTTGAACATGGATATTAGAGAGGTTCAAACTAATATTACCACTTCTAAGTCTGGTTTCGAAACCTCACAACTTTTGCAAAGGGGTCAGCCACTGAGAAGTCATGTATGGGGTTGACACGATGATTTCCAAATATTATGTCATCTGAAGTTCCAAAATGAAATTCAGCATTTTTGGAGCCTATTCCATGCTACCGCAGGCGTCGGTGCTAATCAACAAACCATTCATTTTTCTGAAATAAATATAGGGCAAACCTCATTACCTTCAACACCCTTGCTCTGACAACAAAGAACCTGGTGAATATAATCTCTGGTAAAGTCCCTCTGTAGGAGTTCAAAGTAATTTCTAAGTGATGCAGATCTAGGCATTCGACGTGATTGTTACATTTTATCACATTAACCACCACTAGGCCTAATCTTATCTGCAAAAGAAGAGTGTTAGTGCCTAGATGCAGTTTTGAACACTACTACAGGCCAGTTTGGTTTGCAGGATTTACAAAATGCACTAACATGCCATCTTCGATCTGACATGATTAACATGGGCATTAACATGCCATCTTCGATCTTCACAAGATGTTGGAGTGGATGAAAAGTTCCCTAAGAAAAATAGTACAGATGAATCCAAAGGAGAAATGCATATGGATTATAACCATATGGATCAAGCATTGTCATTGTAAACATGGAAAAGGAGACATGCATGTACTGAAATCCTCCAAAAGAATCTTCAGAAATCATAGTACATTGTCATTGTAAACTTGGAAAAAGGTGTCACAAATTGAACCCCCTTATGGTTAACATTTAACAGGAAAGGAACATCACCTTGATATATAGCTTCTCCAGGCATGGAAAGCATCTCAGGAAAGTGACAACTTGCTCGAGGTTGGGGCCGATAGATTCTAGTGCCAAGACCTTCACTATGCGCAGTTTCGTGGTCAGGCTTGTCGGAATCATTTTCTGAATGACAGATGAACAAACATCTTCAAAATTAGAAATAATGTTAATTTTTAGAAGGAGAGGTAGAAGGCAGCTGTTGTACCTGAACGGGTGTTGATCCAATAACAAGTTCGAAGTATTTGTCAGACGAGTAGCCCAGCACTGTCAATTTCGGTGCAGAAATGACATTGATACTTGTTGGACCTACTTGATCAAGTACAAGTTATCTCTCAAGTGCAGGTGTGTCCTCAATGACCATACCGTGGTACACATCTTGTGATGTCTTCCTGCCGAACCAGCAACACACATAAATAGTCCGGAGAGTCATGGAGGTGATGTGGAATGTACTCAACCCATTGATCGCCTGAAGACGAAGGTACTCGAGTGCAGTACAACCACAGAGCAGGCGCTCCATTTCACCATTTGAGAGGTAGACGATGACGAGCTCGAGGTGCTTCAGTCGTGGTAGAATAAGAGTGGGCGCGTCATTAAGGTGGGGGATGGCAGTTCCTGAACTTGGCGATGCGCAGCGTGGGCGCGAGGCGGAGCACAGACGTTGGCAGCGAGCGCATATTCCCATCATTAGAAGTGGGCCCCTCGAGATGATCTAGGGTGGGGCATCCGAACCATTCGTCAAGCTTGGCTCGGTCCCTGCCATTGGAATGGAACTTGCCCATTCTAAGGCCTTTGGTTCGGCCAGGGTGACTGTCGAGGATCTTGGAGAACGCATCCAAGCTTTTGCGATAGCCATGGCAGAGCTCCTGGGTGTCGATGAGGTCGAGAAGGGTGAAGTTCCATAGGGGGCACCACCACCGGGAAAGGACGGTTGTCCGCGCCCCACATTTGATTGGGAGGAGGGAGATGATGACTGTCAACATATCATCGGGGAGGCTACTGATGAAGTCTATGCCTGCTGGAGTCGCTTGCGGTTCTAGCTTGCCCCGCCTCCGCTTGTTGGCAGCCCCGTTCTCCAGCTCTGAAGTCTTCGTGTCAGCTACGCTTTCTGATAGAAATGAGAGTACAGGGAATATTTTGTTAAAACATGGCAATAGAAAAGTGTATTGGTAACTAGAAGTTATTAGGTAGGAATATAGTAAGAAAAGGGAATAACAATTGGTTGCTTAAATACTAAACAATTCATTTAACATTGTTGGGTAAGTCAACATGCAGATAGTTGAAAAGAAATCTTACTTCGAACAAAGTCAGAACAGATGATTTTGTCGGGGAAGTTAGCATATATCTCATGACCAGGCCCTTTTATGTGCAGTCCAATTTTAGTGCCAGCTTTCAGTACATAAAACTTAGACATTTCTTTCCAAAAGCCAGCGCCAAAACAGGAGTCACCACATTCATCAAGTCTTACAGTAGCATCGATTGTAAATCCATGGTTTATGTGCAGTATGACATCCGTGCAGCCTTGATCTATGTAAAGGAAAAAATGTGCACTACATAATCTGTTGCATAGCAAGGGATGCACTGCAGAAAATGGTAGGATTGTTAAAGAAAATATGGTAACATGCAAATATGGGCCCAAATTGAAAGAACTGTACATCAGTTGAAATCGAAGGACAAAAATCTATAATTTAACAGATAGGGTAAACATGATATCATGGAAATATGAGAGTAATCGAAAGAACAATACATCATTAATTTTCCTAATATAGAAAGAAGAGGGAAAAAAATCACCTTTGGCGTATGTGGTGCATGTGGCACCTTTTATCCAAATGTAGCAATATTTAGAATATCTTCAGAAAAGTAGGCCATGCCAACCGATTTAGGGTGAGATTGAACATACCGTGCACATGCTCAAGTCATCTGGTACGGTGAGATGGAATCTCTGGCGAAGGTTGCAAGGTCCTGATGTGTCGGCGCACTGTACACTCTGTGAATGAAATAAAACCCTCAAATCAGCTCGAATAAAAATGAATTCATGGCGATTTCCGCCAGGTGATTAAAGGAGGCAGATGAACTGGGATGACAGATGAGATAATATCTCATTAAATTAGTTCCCTTGTCGTCCTTGAGAAAAAACCCTTCGTACGGCAGACTGCCCAACTGAGCGGAGCTGGGTCGACCGTGAGCAGCATCACTGAAACTTTTATCATTGAACACTATGTTCAAATATACATCCAACGATATAAATTTTGCTGACCTGCACTAACATTTCGTCAGTTAAATCTTTGGTCAACATTTAACACAAATTACAAAGGGGACCAATAAACAAGGGTGGAGTTAGACACAAGTAAACATAGATAAAACATACTCAGACATAGATAATAAGCGTACACGTACACAAGCATAGTTCAATCATCAATAAGCATGCTCAAGCATACATAGTTCGATCCCTCATCTCATCTCACATGCCGACACGATCCTGAAGCTTCTCCAGGTACTCGGTGTACGCGCCCTGCTCCACCCTGCGAGAATACTTCTGCTTGAAGGAGCCAACTGCCCATCCTCTTGCATGCGCCAGAACACTTAGATATGTGTCATGAAGCATGTGGTTGCAAAATGGGCATCAGTAGCCGCCGTCCTAGGTCCTAATGCACCTGCTATGCATTCCCGCATAAAGCTCACTCAGGATTTGCCCTTGTACTTCCTATGGACATCTTCATCCTCGTTGTCCACATCGTCAGACACACCTATACAAATAGTAAAAAAAGTGTGGCGTAAAATTAATGGTTACAAACTAATCTCTAGCGAACATTTAACAGTTGCCAAAAATTGGCATCAAATCAAGGATTACATGCCATGAAGTAGGATTAGCAATTTATGGCTATTTATTTATACATATCCGGAGATTATGGTTCGATTTTTAAGCACATTCGTCTATGTACAGACCAATCTTGAAGAAAGTAATGGCACAAACATATGTAGGTCATTCAGAATCAATTGTCAAGTCCCGACTAGGAATTACTAGCACAAACTCTAACCCTAGACGGATTACTAGCAGAAATCATTTCCACAAATGAAACAACTAATCACTTATCACTTGTACCATTCAAACAATCAATACACTACACGGATCTAACGAAAATTACTCATATTTCATGGATTGGGAGAACATAACCATAGGATTTCTATTCCAAAAAGGGGGAGGCAGGAGTAACCAGAGAAACCGTGGGATCTATTTGACACATAAATGGGTATAGATGACTAACCAGTTGTCCGTCGTCATCGGAGTTGTCGCCGGAGTGGTTGTCGGAGTCGTCGCCCGAGTCGTCACCAGAGTCGGTGTGGAACTCCGCCTCTGACTGTGGAAGCTCAACGTCGTCGACGACGTCAGGTTGCAGCGATAACTCGCCGGCGGTGACGGCAACTTCTGTCTCCATCTCCACGCCATGCTCCGGCGTCGCCACTCCCTCCGATGGGGTGCTTCGGCGGCATCCTCATACACTGACAGCTTTGATGACTGAGAGCGGCATCGAGGATGCAAGAGGAGAGAGGGGATTGTGTGTGTGGCGAGGATGGAGGGTGCGGCTGCTCGGGTGCACCATTAATATGGGAGAGCTCTTAATATGGAGTAGTGGGGGAGAGGCGGGCGACGGTCAAACCACTGGCTCGCCTCCCAGTGAGCCTGCACACCGGACTGCTGGCATGCCTACCGTCGTTTCACACAACTACTCGCACGACTCCCGATGACACTGCGCAGTGAGCACGCCTCTGTCAATTCACACACCTACACGCACGCCTCTCGGTCTGCCTGCGTGGTGGACTGCTCGCATGCGTTCCGTCAACTCACGCTTGCTCGCATGGTACACGGGTCGCGTGGCGGCACGTATATTGTTTTCTATTTGGATGATTAATGATGCCGCTTTATTTTTTTGCTTAACCGAAGCATGGCACGTATCCATTGTTGGTCTAATGCTCATGGTTTGAATAAATAGTCCATTTGGGATATTGGTTCCCAATTATTAATAATCTCCTGTTTGTAATTAGATAAAGAATACATCAAAGCCGGTCTCAAATTTGACCAAAAGAAGTACATTGCAACTTTGTATTGGTGTCCATATGACAACATGATAAGTTTCATGAACTTCGAATAAGTTTTGGATGTGCTAGAATTTAAAAATCAAGATTATCATTGTTTGAAATTTGTTGCACGGGGAGTAACCACATGCACCCAGTGAGACACATGTGTTTTTGCAATGCATTTAGGTGCACTGTCACGTGTGCATGTAGCTTGAATTTGATTTTTGCACATTATACCCATAGAAAATCAATAAATTAATGTACTAAAATGTCTTAATGATCTCTGATTTTTTTTCGATATTAAAACGTCCCTCCTTTGGTAACATATATATGTTCACCGTGGGATAATTAATTTAACATGCATCATAGTTGCGATGGATTCACGGTGTGTGTGGGTGTGTTCGTCTGGGGGTGGCAATTGGCTCGCAGTACACTACGAGTTGTGAGCCACCATGTGGGTTGGCCGTTTTGTTAGGCAGGACGGTGCCACATCAAAGTCGTGAATTCGTAATTTAAAACATCACACAACCCTTTCATACATACATGTTTTGGCCACATGTAGTCAACGGTTGTCCTACACGACACTCGATACTCGCGTATGACGCTTTCTGTGGGCCCGCGAGGTCGTCGTCGATCACTTTGATGAACCGCTGGTAGTGAGGTTAATTTGACCAGCAAGGTAGAATCTTTTTTGTTTGTGTTATGGTGGTATATAGTACGCGTCGAAGAGGTGGGAGGGGACTAATACACACACACACACAATATATATATATATATATATATATATATATATATATATATATATATATATATATATATGAACACTATTCTGATCACGGGATGAGAATAATAGTCTGATCACAACCCGACCTACCCTGCTAGTAGTACGTTGAACTTCCCTGTGAACTAGGTTGAACTTCCGCCAACATTGTCCAAATGGAGCTTGCGATATATCGTTGGAAAGCTATGGACACCAGTATCATGACCCAACTTAAATTTTTCGCCAAATGTAAGCGGTTTAAGAGCAGTTTTGAAAATCGTTTTTTCACACAAAAACGTGAATCATATTTTCGATTGCATTTCTAAACCGTTTATCGGAATGAGGCATATAATATGGCGTTGGAAAGCTGCTGCAAAACCGCTACTTCCACATGTTGAAAGTTTTCTCTAATTCTCTATGGTTAAAGAGTAATTTGAAAAAACATAAAATTTCGCAAACCGAACAGCCGAGTTCATATTTTCAACGTCATTTCTAAACAGCTAATCCAATTGAGGCATATGATATGGCGTTGGAAAGCTTATGAAAATGCGCTACTCTTTCATTTTGAAAGTTTTTTCTAATTTTGAACAGTTTAAAAGTAATTAAGAAAACCATACAAGTCCTACCGAGTTCGTATTTTCGAGTTACTTTTTTAACCATGCGTCCGAATGCAGCAAATGATATGGCGTTGGAAAGATTGAACACATGCGAAACTTTCTGGTATGTATTATTTCTCCCAATTCTCTACGGTTTTAAGTCAGTTTCGAAAATGGCGAAAAATGTATTTTCGCCATATTTTCTACAAACTTTATCGGAATGGCGCAAATAATATATCGGTGAAAAGCTACGGAGAATTTGAAACTTTTCATGTTGACAGTTTTCTCTGATTCCTAGCCGTTTTCAAGTAGTTTTAAAAACAGCGAGATCATTCGTTCTGCCTTTATCGCAAAACAGATTCGCCAAAAATGCATCGCGTGAAGTACCTGAACTTCTCGGTATGAAAGCTTGAACTTCACTCTGTTTATCATGTGTTTTTTCCTTGTATATCCCTATCCACTGCTCCTAGCTCTACATCCACTCACCGTAATTGAACAAGTGATATACCAATGGAAAGCTGCTGTAAACACGCAACTTTCCGTGTTGATCATTTTTTCATACTCGCAACGATTTTAAAAGTTTTTTATCTGAAATTCATTCAGCGTAGTAGTTGAACTTCACGCTATTTTCACGTTGAACTTCTGTGATGAATTTTTGTTTGTACACGCGCCTGAACTTCCCTCTGTACGAACCCGACCTTCGGGCTATCTTTGTAACCGTGGCTTCCCCCGCGAATTATTCTGGTTAGTAGTGTTCTATATGATGGTAGTGTAATCTAGAAAGGGTTTTTAGCAAATAAATACCAGTTTTAAATAGAAATCTCGCTCGCTGGCAGATTTTGCTCTCGGGTCGTGATGAAATTGCATTTTTTTGCAATTTTACTGCCTGATTTGTTTGACCTGAACTTCCCCTGGTGCTAGGTTGAACTTCCGTCAACATTGCCCAAATGGGGCTTGCGATATACCGTTGGAAAGCTATGGACACCAGTATCATGACCCAACTTAAAATTTTGCAAAATGTAAGCGGTTTAAGAGTAGTTTTGAAAACCATTTTTACTTCATACAAAAAACATGAATCGTATTTTCGATCACATTTCTAAACCGTTTATGGGAATGAGGCAGTTAATATGGCATTGGAAAGCTGCTGTAAAACCGCTCCTTCCACATGCTGAAAGTTTTTTCTAATTCCCTATGGTTAAAGAGTAATGTAGAAAATCGTAAAATTTTGCAAACCAAACAACCGAGTTCATATTTTCATTGCCATTTCTAAATGCCTAATCCAAATGAGACAAATGATATCGCGTTGGAAAGCTTATGAAAATGCACTTTTTTCTCATGTTGAAAGTTTTTTCTAATTTTGAATGTTTTAAGAGTAATTTAGAAAACGATACAAGTTCTACCAAGTTTGTATTTTTGATATTTTTTAATCATACGTATGAACATAGCAAATGATATGGCGTTGGAAGGCCTGAACAAATGCGAAACTTTTTGGTATATATTGTTTCTCCAAATTCGTTACGGTTTTACGTTGATTTTGAAAATGGCTAAAAACATATTTTCGCCGTAATTTCTACAAACTTCATCGAAACGGGGCAAATAATATACTGTTAAAAAGATACAAAAAATGTGAAACTTTTTCATGTTGATGGTTTTCTCTGAATCCCAGCCATTTTCAAGTAATTTCAGAAACGGCGAGATCACTCGTTCTGCCTTTATCGCGAAATAGATTCGTCGAAACTGCATTGCGTGAAGTACTTGAACTTCTGTGGCAGTTCTGCCTGAACTTCACTCTGTTTTTCATGTGCTTTTTTTTTGCTCGTAGCTCTTCATTCACTCACCGGAATTAAGCAAGTGATATACCGATGGAAAGCTGCTATAAACATGCAACTTTTTCGTGTTGATCATTTTTTCATACTCACGACGGTTTTAAAAGTTTTTCTTGTGAAATTCATTCAATGTAGTAGTTGAACTTCCTGCTGTTTTCACGTTGGACTTCTGTGACATATTTTTTGTTTGTAATTTTCCCATCCATTTTTGTCAGTGTTACACAAATGATATTCTTTTTGTACAAACCTCTCTCACAATATTTTTTTAACTTTCTCCGACCGAGGACTTGAACTTACACAAATGATATTCTTGTCGTTTTGAAGTAAATTAGAAAATGACAAGATCATGGTTTCTGCATTCATCGCGAATGGAAATGCACTTCGTGAAGTAGTTGAACTTCTCGGGTATGTCTGTTTGAACTTCACTCTGTTTTTGACGTGCTATTTTTTGACATGTTGTTTTTCGCACTGCGTGAAGTAGTTGAAATTCTGGGGCATGTCTGTTTGAACTTCACTCTATTTCACTTTATTTGTATTTTTCTTGTATGAAATACACACCATGTAGTACGTGAACTTCCGGTTGTTATCACTTTTGAACTTCTCTCTGGTTTGAGAGAATTATTTTAAAACACAAAAAAAACATATTTTTTACGTATTTTGGACATCTAAATACACGGTGAACCTCTCTCACAAGAATTTTATGAACTTTTCCTCACCGAGCACTTGAACTTCGAGCAACCATTTTTTTCGTTTATGAGTTGTTTTTAAAAGTACAAAAAATGGCATTGTATTTTTTATTTTTGGAACAGGTAAATCCTAGGTTTTAATAAACTCCGAACTTCTCTATTATTTTAATATGAACTTCACCTTTTTATATTTTTGAGTAAAGAATTGTATTCGATTTTTATACGGAAAAAATCGAACATGGAAATACAAGGTGAACCTCTCTCGCAAGAATTTTTGAACTTCTCCGGACATAGCACATGAACTTCTTTCAACAAACTTTTTAAGCTTTTATTTTTCTATACTTTGTATTCTCACTTGAAATGCATTCCTTGCAGTACTTGAACTTCTCGTTGTTTTCATTATGAACTTTTGTCACATTTTTGTGTATACGTCGAATTACCCACAATTGAAGGTCGGACGTCATTTTTTGCCATTTCTTAAAACATATAATTGGAGGTCGAACGTCCCGCAATATAAATTCTGAACCATGCATGGTGGTGCACGGGAACTTCCGGCAACAAATCTGAGTTTTTTATATACTTCAAACTTCTCTGTTATTTTGAATTGAACTTCTTAGTCTTATTCTTGGAAAAAAATATGTTTTCAAATAAGCATTGAACATTTTTTTTTCAAAATTGAACCTCATACTTTTATTTTTCCTAGAAATGGAAAGAATTTGAGTTTTCCGTAAACATCAAACAACTCATACTTTTATTTGAACTTCTTTAATTGAACCTCATACTTTCCGTAAACATCAAACAATTTTTTTTTTCAAAATTGAACCTCATACTTTTATTTTAATTTGAACTTCTTTAATTTTATTCTTTAGTAACGAAGAAAACCTGTTTTTTTATGTAAATATTGAACTTCTTTTTTTATATAATTTGGACTTCTTGGTTTATTTGAAATACTTTATTTTCCATTTTTTCAACCGTAAAACAATGTTCTTTTTATAAAAAATAAGCATCAAACTCATGTGTTATGTTAATTTGAATTTCTTGCTTTTCTTTAGATATTTTTCCTGATTTTCTTATAAACATTGACCTCTTATGTATCTTAAATTTAAACTTCTTGGTTTAGTTTCAGAGACGGAAAAAATTGACTAGTGTTTTGCCTTTTATCTTGTAGGCTTTTCGGGGTTTTGTGAATTTTTAGGGTTTATTTTTGTGAAAATTTACACACACACAAAATTTTTAACTATGTGTGTTGTTTTTCTTTAATTGTGTGTGTTGGTGCTTGTGGTAAATAATATACCACCGGAATGAATTATGTCACGAATATTTTGAACCTCTTCATTATTTGAAAATGAACATCTAGTTTTTTCTAGAAACAGCGAAACTTCACTTTTTTATTTCCTGTTTTTAACTACTTTTTTATTTGTACTTTTTTTGTTATTATACTTGAATCTCTTCGTTTTTTAAATTTGAACTTATTGATTTAATTTGTAGAAATGACAAAATACTAATAAATTTTTATTCTTGGTTTTATTGTTTAGAAATGAGAAGATTTTCATTTTTTATAAACATCGAACCGCTCTATTATTTCAATTTGAACTTCTTGGTTTTTTATTTGGAAAGGAAAAATATCCATTTTAAAAGTTCATTTTTTATTTTGAACTACTTGTTTTTTTAAACAGAAAAAAATGTTTTTTAAACATGTACTTCTCTTTTTTTAGTTAGACCTTCTATGTTTTTGTTTTTTTTCTTAGAATTTTTTTTGAATTCATTATTTATAAGGGAAAATAATTCAAACCGGAAACCGAACCACTCCGTTTTTTAATTTTGAACTTCAAGGTTTTTTTGTGGAAACGGGGAAAATACGTTTTATTATATGTAGTGAACTTCTCGATTTTTTTAATGTGGAATTTCTTGGTTTCCTATAAGTATGTAAAAAATCTGATATATATTTTTATAAAAGTCGAACCCCTTCCTTTTTTCAATTTGAACTTCTTAGTTTTTAGTTTTGTAGTCGTAGCATGAACCCCTTCCTTCTCTTGGTTTTCTAGAAGTACGTAGATATATTTTTTGAACTTTGTTGTATAGATTGTCAGCATGCATCTTTTTCTTCAAAACCAAAATCTCAGCACAAAGTAATAAGAAGAGAAATGGAGTATGAACACAAAGGTTCATCGTGTCGGTGCTACATATACGTTGTATTAAGAAGTCATCCACTTTATGAACAACTTTTTGTCATTTTTATGCAAAAATTGCCTGTTCTTTCTGAATATCAATTCCAGATACACAAGAAAAAGAAAGAGCTTTGGTCGGATGAGGGATCCTACCCAAGTGTTTCGCTACTCATCCAGATACACAAGAGAGAGATCGGTGCTCTGTATCCCGCTCCCTATGTGATCTGCGAGAGGAAGGTCAGTATGCACGAGGGGAGAAGGTCACTTTTTGTACCTGGGGGCAAAGTTGTGTCGTTCCTGGGAAAGAAGGTCTCTCTCTTAGTGCACGCGCATCTCGGCCTCATCACGGCATCGTGGTCAGTGACGTGCAGCGGGATCGACGTGACCAGATGAGCTCGCCAGAGCGAGGGCCGGCGAGTTTTTCTAAGATCTTCCCGTGCTCCCGAGTTGTTTGTTAAGGCACCATCGCTGAAGTCCAACCTCGCACTGGACATGGAGGGCCGTGTGCTGGGAAGAAGGAGAGCTGCGGCCTCATGGCGAAGGAAGGTAGGGCCGGCGGCCTCGACCCGGAAATAGTTTGGATGACCGACATGCCAGGAGGAGGAGGCGGCCTCGCAGCGGAAGTAGGCAGGGGCCTGACGTGCCGGCCTCGCACAGGAAGAGGCAGGATCGCCGGTGGGCCAGGAGGAGGTGGGGTGGGGAGGGGTGGCGGCGGCCTCGTGCCGACGGAAGCAGGCAAGGGCGCCAACAGCCGCGCGCCTGAAGGAAGCTTGGGGGTCGGCGGTGCACCGGGCGGAGGCAGGTCGGGGGCGCTGGTGCCAGGAGGAGGCGGGGGAGGCGGCGCCAGGAGGTTGAGCGACGGCGGGATCTGGCACAGTGGCGCACAGGGTTACATGCGCCGGCGGCGGCGGTTCCGGGGGCTGGTGCCAACGGGTCGGTGGGTGGGAGGTGGGGATCGAGGGAGTGCGGAAGGTGGGGATCGAGGGAAGTGGGGGACGGTGGGGATCGTTGTTTTTTTTCTTTGTTCCAGCGGGTTCGGGAGTTCGGGAACAACGAATCAGGCCTATATAGGGGTGATCATGATCCAAATAACTATTCTAATCCTGGGATTAGAATAGTGCTACTATATATATATAGGGTGGGTCTATTATGATAACACCCTTTAAGACCTTATTCTGCTAACACCCTCTTATTCTGCTAACACCGAAGAAACTACTCTACCCACAGCCCCGCACTATAGACACAAAAACAGCCGAGATGCATAAAAGAAAGAAAAAAACTACCTCCACCATCCTCACCTCTCGCTGCCCCTGCCCCGCGACGTCTTCCCCCCTGAGGGAGTCCTGGACTAGGGGGTGTCCAGATAGCCGGACTATCATCGTCGGCCAGACTCCAAGACTATGAAGATACAAGATTGAAGACTTCGTCCCGTGTCCTGATGGGACTTTCCTTGGCGTGGAAGGCAAGCTTGGCAATACGGATATGTAGATCTCCTACCATTGTAATCGACTCTGTGTAACCCTAGCCCTCTCCGGTGTCTATATAAACCGGAGGGTTTTAGTCCGTAGGACGAACAACCATTACAACAATCATAGCATAGGCTAGCTTCTAGGGTTTAGCCTCCTTGATCTCGTGGTAGATCCACTCTTGTACTACCCATATCATCAATATCAATCAAGCAGGAGTAGGGTTTTACCTCCACCGAGAGGGCCCGAACCTGGGTAAAAACATCGTGTCCCTTGTCTCCTGTTACCATCCGCCTACACGCACAGTTCGGGACCCCCTACCCGAGATCCGCCGGTTTTGACACCGACATTGGTGCTTTCATTGAGAGTTCCACTGTGCCGTCGCGATCAGGAAGGATGCCTCTTCCTGTCTTTAAAGACAGTACCATCACCGAAGGAGCTTTGGCCGCTGGCCAAACTATCCGACTAGGTGGTTTTCTCATGACCGCCTGTTCGGCCACCGCTTCGGCGATGACCTCTCGGGTCATCGAAAGCAATCTTCACGTCAATTCGGAATTTGCTGAGCAGCTGGATCCAATGGAGCTCTCTTCCGTAAACGAGCTCTTGGATCGCATCGCCGCCCTGGGAGTCGCTACAGACTACAATCAGATCGGGCTTAAAACCAATCTGAGAGAGATTAACTCTCCCCAGGTTACCCACCATGTTGCGGTGGTAGAGGAACAAAGCGGCGGCTCCTCTTCTGTATTAAAAACTAGTTATGTCCGGACTCCCGAACGCTCCATGGTGGATTTCCGCTGAGGGACGGACGTCGATCAAGCACTGAACCTAAAGTCAGGCATCAGACCAGACTCGTTGGCAACGTCCAGCAATCCAAGCTTCCAAATTCGGAAACTTTCCAACCCTTGAGCCTCGAGATGGGTAGGGTTCCAGACTCAATTCCACCCACCCACCCAAACATATGCGATCTATCTAAAATCCGGCAAGAGCCCGCTGAAACAGTTCATCATTACAGGGCCAGATTCCTCCTGGTTATGGACAGGATAAAAGACTGCCGTGAGGAAAACACAATTTCAATTTTCTGCAATAACTGCACGGACAAGGGAATCTTGAACGCCGTAAGTCGTCGTGAAATTACACGCTTTGCCGACCTGGCGTCCATAGTACGCAAGTACTATGCGATGGAGAGTTTCCGGAAAACCGAAACTAAGTTTTGGGACAATCCGGCTCCGAATACAACCCTAGTCCGAAACAAAAGGGTGCATCATACTCAGGCACCAGGTACAAAAACCAAAAAGCAAAAACCCCATAAAGGGCACGGAACCGTACTGGAGGGATGGCTGAGCGGACCCTGTAAAATTCACAGTACAGAAGGCGCCACCCCAACACATAGCCTTCAAGCATGTTGGATACTGCGGCAGGTGGCCAAAAGTGGCGAAGAGCTTCTAGCCCCGGAGAACCATTCCAACAGTACCAGCACGGTGTCAACAGTCTTCGAGACTTCCGCATCAAATAATATGCGGAAACGAACAATCCGCAGCCTCGCCGAAGTCTACCAAGTAGCAACAACAAATCCATGGAGTGACACGGCCATCACCTTCAACGCCAGTGACGAACCTAAATTCCGAACAGTCCGAGCACCAGCCGCATTGGTCCTCAGTCCAATAGTGGACGGTTGTCGTCTTACCAAGGTACTCATGGATGGTGGCAGCGGATTAAACCTCATCTACGAGGAAACTCTTCAAAAAATGGAAATAGACAGGAGCCGCATTGAGCGAAGCAGCACAACCTTTAGAGGAATAATCCCTAGCCGGGAAGCACGCTGCACAGGAAAAATCACACTTGATGTGGTGTTCGGCTCGCCGGACAATTACAGGTCCGAGGAGGCCACGTTCCAAGTGGCCTCGTTCAGAAGTGAATATCATGCTATATTAGGACGAGAGGCATTCACAATTTTTCAAGCCATACCCCATTACGGGTACATGAAGCTTAAGATGCCCGGGCCCAGCGAAATAATCACTCTTGTTAGTGATCCGGACAAAGCACTTCGCGCCGAAAACAAGACAGCCGCACTAGCCCTAGAGGCACTATCCGAAGCCTTAGCGGCAGAGGAGCTCACGGTGCTGCGCTCCACGGTGAACAGGGATGATGTGATACTCGATAAGAGGTCCAAGTCCACCTCTTTTAAACCAGCAGACGAAATAGTCAAATTCCAAGTCCATCCAATGGACCCAACAAAGACGGCCTCCATTGGGGCATAGTTAAACCCTGATGTAGACGCCGCACTGCAAGAATTCCTTCGGGAGAATTGGGACATCTTAGCCTGGCACCCTTCAGATATGCCAGGAATCCCACGCAGATTGGCAGAACACAGCCTAAACATCCTAAAAGGATTCAAGCCAGTCAAACAGGCTCTTCGGCGATTTTCCGAACCCAAAAGACAGGCAATGGGAGAGGAGCTAGCCAAACTATTGGAAGCCGGATTCATCAGAGACATCAAACATCCGGACTGGCTAGCAAACCTGGTAATGGTACTAAAGAAGGACAAATCTTGGCGCCTATGTGTCGATTTTAAAGACCTCAATAAGGCTTGTCCAAAGGATCCTTTCCCCCTTCCCCGCATCGATCAAATAATCGATGCTACTGCAGGGCACGATTCATTGTGCTTCCTCGACGCATACTCCGGCTACCATCAAATCAAGATGGAGGAGGCGGACCAAGACGCAACGGCATTCATTCCTCCATATGGACCATTCTGCTTCAACACGATGCCCTTCGGACTCAAAAACGCCGGCGCAACATATCAGCGCATGATTCAGACATGTCTGGCTACCCAGATCGGCAAAACAGTAGAGGCATATGTAGACGATGTGGTCGTCAAGACCAAAGACGTCGAAACTCTAGTAGACAATTTGAGGCTCACATTCGATAACCTCCGAGCATATGACATAAAGCTGAACCCGGAAAAATGCGTTTTTGGCGTACCAGCCGGAAAGCTCCTGGGCTTCATCGTATCCGGTAGAGGAATTGAAGCAAACCCAGCTAAGATCCGAGCTCTGTCACAACTGGATATTCCAAAAGACCTCAAACAAATACAAAAATTGACTGGATGCGTGGCAGCTCTAAGCCGCTTCATTTCCCATTTAGGAGAAAAGGCTTTGCCCCTCTATCGCCTCCTCGGGCGCACCGAACACTTCGAGTGGACGGATGCCACCACGGCCGGACTCGAAGAAATAAAGGCCATACTGGCAACAAATTCGGTCCTGGCCGCGCCTAACCTGGGCGAACCAATGCTATTATATATCGCGGCAACACATCAAGTTGTCAGCGCAGTCCTCGTTGTCGAACGAGAAACAGAAGGACACAAATTCCCTCTTCAAAAGCCAGTGTACTACGTATCCACTGTCTTAACTCCATGCAAGTCCCGGTACCCGCATTATCAAAAGATAGCGTGCGCGGTGTTTATGGCATCCCGGAAGCTGCGACACTACTTTCAAGAGTGTTCGATAACAGTGGCCTCCGAAGTACCCCTCAACGACATTATAAACAACCGCGACGCGATGGGCAGGATTGCAAAATGGGCCATTGACCTCTTACCATTCGACATAACTTATAAACCTCGGCGAGCTATAAAGTCGCAAGTCTTGGCTGACTTCGTCGCTGAATGGACTGAAGCCGAACTTCGTAAAGAGTATGGCGCATACTCCAATTGGATTATGCATTTCAACGGCTCCAAAATGTTGGCCGGCTTGGGGGCTGGCATCGTATTGACGTCCCCAACCGGAGACACAGTCCAATACGTACTTCAGATAATGTACACGGACTCCAACAATGCAGCCAAATATGAGGCCCTTGTCGGTGTCAAAACCGGCGGATCTCGGGTAGGGGGTCCCGAACTGTGCGTCTAGGCGGATGGTAACAGGAGACGAGGGACACGATGTTTTACCCAGGTTCGGGCCCTCTCGATGGAGCTAAAACCCTACGTCCTGCTTGATTAATATTGATGATATGGGTAGTACAAGAGTGGATCTACCACGAGATCAAGGAGGCTAAACCCTAAATCTAGCCTATGGTATGATTGTTGTAATGTATGTTGTGTCCTACGGACTAAAGCCCTCCGGTTTATATAGACACCGGAGGAGGCTAGGGTTACACAGAGTCGGTTACAATGGTAGGAGATCTACATATCCGTATCGCCAAGCTTGCCTTCCACGCCAAGGAAAGTCCCATCCGGAAACGGGACGGAGTCTTCAATCTTGTATCTTCGTAGTCTTGGAGTCCGGCGGACGATGATAGTCCGGCTGTCCGAACACCCCCCAGTCCAGGACTCCCTTAGTAGCCCTTGAACCAGGCTTCAATGACGATTAGTCCGGCGCGCATAATGTTCGGCATTGCAAGGCGGGTTCCTCCCTTGAATAATCCAGAGAAGATCATGAACACCAGGATAGTGTCCGGCTCTGCAAAATAAATTCCACATTCCACCGTAGAGAGAATAAAACATACACCGATCCAATCTGCTGACGTATTATGCGGCATGACATCACACCGCTACCAGGCTTTTACTTGAATCGTTTTTTATTATACCACCTCAGCACGTTTAGCGAAGCGGTTTCCTTGGCACGTCGTGTCGAGGCAGAGATCGTGCTCCCCTTATTCCGGGATTCTCATCAATACGTACGTGGGTAACCCAACCGTGCCTGTCGCCACGCCTCCTCTATCGGAGGTGAAACCCAAACGGTCACGGAGACGACCCTTGGTATTTTTCCCCTTTATAAGAGGACCAAGGCTCGTCCTTTTTTCTTCAATCTCGCATCAAATCTCCTTCTCGCTCCCAGTTCCAACACCCAGAGCCCTAGATTCGAGCGCTTCGGATTCTCAACCATGTCCGGCTCCGACCTCCAAGGTCGGTGGATGCCTTCCTCCGTCACGAAGGAGGACGTGTTAAAGCTGCATGAGGCCAAGTACCTGTCCTACGAGATTTCGCACAGGTTGCCTGCCCAAGGGCAGGCCGTGCCCGCCCCCGAGCCCGGTGAGCACGCTGTCTTCGTATCCCACCTCCGTCGGGGTTTAGGCTTCCCGACGGACCCCTTCATGAGAGGGCTCATGTTCTACTATGGGCTGGATTTTCACGACTTGGCTCCGGAGTCCATCCTCCATATCTCCGCATTCATTATCGTCTGCGAAGCCTTCCTCCGCGTCACTCCCCACTTCGGCCTGTGGCTGAAGACCTTCAATGTGGAGCCGAAGATGATCGAGGGGTGTCAAGCAGAGTGCGGTGGGGCGGCCATAAGCAGAAAGGCCGATGCCCCGTGGCCCGAAGGTTCCTTCCAAGAGGAAATCAGACTGTGGCAGCAGGAGTGGTTCTATATCACCGCTCCGAAGGGCAGCAAGCAAAAGCCGCCGCCTTCATTCCGCCCGGGACCTCCGTGCCGACTGATGTTGTGGGTCAACCAAGGGCTCAACTTGGGGCCGTCCGAAGACGTGCCCTTATTGCAGGGCCGGATCCGAGACCTCCAGGCGAGGGAGATCAATCTGGTCGTGGTGATGCAGGTTATGCTAATCAGGCATCTTCTGCCCTGCAAACGCCGTCCTCTCCGTTTATGGGAATTCAATCCGGAGGGACCCCGAATTCTCCAGCACTTCATGGGTGCGACACTCGCGGAGATGTTCGGGTTGTTCTTCGGACCGCAGGTAGCGTGTCCGGAATTGACCGAGGACGCAGGCCTAAGCCGCAATCGCCCGGATACTCAGGTAAATAGCTCAGAGTTTGGACGTTCTGTTTATCTGCTTTCCCAGAGTTCGCCTCCTGACCCATTACTCTTTACAGGAGTGGGTAGCGCGATCGAAGCTGATAAGGTGTCCAGCTCCCCTCCCAGAGACCGCACTGGAGCCCGTGCTGGTCAGAATGTTGGAGGTCGCGCCCATAGAAGGGAGCGATGGGGAAAATAGAGGAGCTATTATTTCACCCAAAGGAGCGTCCGAAGAGGGGGTTATCAAAAACACCTCCTTCCAGGGGGAGAAGAGGACCGCCTCCGAGGATCCGGAGGCCAAAGCCCCTAAACGGGGGAAGAGATCTTCCCCGGGGGGTCCGACGTCCGGGGAGAATCCGGACGCACAATCGTCGCCAAAGGATCAGCCCTCCAGCGAGCCGTGAGTATGAAAAGGGGAGTTCATTAGTAAGAAAATACCTCCATTTGTGCTTCTGCGGGTAACCAAAATTTTTATCCTGCAGTTCGGACTTGCAGCCTTCTCAGATGAGTTCGTCTTCGGGGGACCTTCTTCCGGAGATGATGGAGAGCGAAACGCCTCCGTCTGCTGCGCCGTCAGATAAGGCAGACGAGCCTGAAGTATCGTCACGGAGGGTATCCCCGAGTCCGTAGGGGCGGGAGAGTTCGGCGCCCGCTAGTATCCGGCCGGGGGAACTGAAGAATCTGCTTGAGAGGGCGTCCATCTCAGAAGATCATCGTGCGTTGATGCGTATGGTGATTGGAAAGATTTCGTCCGCCAAGAGCGGATTGCGTAATGCCGCTATGAGTTTGCTGGCGGGATTTGAGGTACGCGAGAATGACGCACCTTCTTCTTTTTTGACAGTTTTGCACATAAAAGTGCGCCCTTTATAGATAGTAGCCCCTGAGACTCGGTAGGTTGTCGAAAACGACAGCGTGCCGAGGATCGAAATCGCAAGTAATGAATGTCGCCGTTCCTATGCAGGTGGCGGATAGTCCGAGGGCTAGCCGGACTAGTGGGGTTGCCGAGTTAATGCGGCAACTTGACGTGGCGGATGCGGACATCGCACTTGTCAAGGTAAATGAGTTCTCCATAGTCGCTTTATTAAGGGGGTCAAAGCCCTCCTCTGATAAATTATATGTTGTTATACAGACGGTGCTGCTGCTGTGGAGAGCCTTCGGGCCGAACTTGCTCAAGCTAAGGAGCAAGCCCGAAGGAGTGACGCGGCTGCCTCGAGGGCGGCCGAGGAGTTGAAAGCCGAAAGGGCTGCACACTGCCTAAGCAGGGAAGAGGTGGCCGAATTGGCCGTGAAAGTAAAAGATGCTGCCGACCGCAATGAGGCTCTTGAAAAGGAGCGCTTATCGGAGCGGGAAGACCTGAGGAAGGCCACCGCCGAGGCCAAGGATGCCCATTCTACAATGCGGGCCATGAAGGAGGAGCTGCGCCAGGCTGGAGATATCGTGGCTGGCAAGCCTTTTCTGCTGCATCGCCGGTTTATGGATCAAAAGTATGCTCAATTTGATCGGCTGTGGAGTCCGGAGGATCCGTATATGGACTTAGCGGCAAGTGCGGCTGATGCCGTTGAGCACTTCCGGAGCCAGAAGGATCACAAGACGGAAGAGCTATTTTGGTCTCAATTCCATAGTCCGGATCGCTCACTTCCGTTGACTGACCGGTTGGCCGAATGGTCCGAGCTAAATAGATTGTCCGGACTTGCCATGACTGACATCGTGGCTCATGTTTGGCCAGAGAGGCCCAAGACGACGAGCTACTTCAGCTTACTGCAGCAATTCCTTGGAGCGGTGCCGCATATCAAGGAGATGAAGCGGTCGGCCTGCATCGAGGGCGCGCGGATGGCTCTTGCCCGTGTGAAGGCGCATTGGACGGAGATGGATGCCACCGCTGTTGCTGCCCAGGGTTCGGATGAAAGCCGGCTCCCCGCCGAGCACTATTTCGGGGAAGTTATGCGTGGCGCTCGTGTAATAGAGTCGCAGTGCTCAAAAAATGTCACGTTCAAATGAACGTTTTAGCTTGTAAAACAATGATTATGCTATAACTGCTTTTTATACTTGTGCGTCCCAAGTAGTAAAACTTCTCCTATGCGGCCGTTTCCATATACATTTGTATAACCTGAAAGATTGCAGTCTTCGGCTTCAGCCCCCACGCACAAGGTGCGGGGGTGTTTGCAAAAATAGCGCGTGTTCACACTTAATCCGACGTCTCGGTCCTGTTTAGGAGGTGGTAGCGTAGCAAACGAGGCAATCCGGACTATAATGCTTTATCACTTTCACTTAGCCAGTGGAGTTCGAGGGTGGGGCTACGATATAGCCCCTGGGGGCACCGCACTTCTCCGATTTCGGGGCGTGTGTGTGCCTGACCGGGAAACGGTCCTTCGTCAAAGTGGGGAATTCTAAACATTCTGGTAGTCGATCGAGTGGTTGACCAGTCTCTCGCTATATCATGACAGTCAGTTTTCGGCTTTCTCTACTAAGGTGCTCGCCCAGCCAAACTGGGGCACAATCGCAGTAGTTCTCCTGGTGCCGCGTTAGTCGATGATACGGAACGTAAGGCAGCAAAACACAGGAGCCGGGCAAACCCAACATTTGACCAAAGACATGATTCAGAGCTGATGCATATAATGCCTAACTCGAGACGCCGAACACTCCCTAAGGTGTTCGGTCTTTATGATAATGGGCAGAATAATGCCCTAAGCCCCTAGTGTCCAGGTACGGGCATGGTCTTCTGACGCGGCCGATGCCAAAACGTCAGGCTCCGCTTTGGTTATAGGAAGAAACCAAGGGAGAATAACAACAAGAGACAGTAAAAAAGGTTTACGCAGGGTCTTAATCTGAGAAGAATCCTCGCAACGGGTCCCTACTGCACGTCTGCGCCTGTGTCTCCGTCGTGCCGTTATCCTGGACGGGTATGCACGTTGTTCATCTGTAAAAAGAGAGGAACGCTTAGTTTGAAAAACAATTCGTGCCAGAAAAAAGGTATGTGTGAAAGAAAAAATATGAATAAGCAAAGCGGGGTTTGAATGAACCCGCGGTTGTTTGTGCGCGCAGCCCCTTGTGAAGGGGTGTGCGGCTAGGGAGCCCCTAGCCTACGGATGCCGGACTTCGTCTATCCGTGTCCGGGGTCTTTGGGTGACCCTCGCACTGAGATGATGCCACGCGGACCGGGCATCTTGAGTGTAAGAGACGCGTAATGTGGTATGGCGTTGAAGCGGACAAAAGCTTTTCGTCCCAAGAGTGCTTGATATCCACTTGTAAACGGGACGATATGAAAAATTAGTTTTTCGCGCCGAAAGTTGTTCGGTGATCCGAACACGACTTCTAGTAATAGGGAGCCTGTGCACTTGGCATAAGGGCCTGGCGTCACTCCTTTGAAGGAAGTGCGGCTGTGTCGAATTTTGGTAGGGTCTATCCCCATCTTGCGGACTGTGTTTGAATACAGCAGGTTTAAGTCGCTGCCTCCATCCATTAGGACTTTAGTAAATTGTAGTCCGTCGATTATGGGATTCAATATCAGGGCAGTCCGTCCCGCGTTTCGAACGCTTCTGGAATAGTCCAGGTGGTTGAAAGTGATTGGTTTTGATATCCAATCTCTATGGTCTGCTGGGTTGGACCGTGCGAGGCTCTTTTTAGGAAGTGCCGCACTATTTTTCCGTATTATCACATGAAGTGAGTTTACTGCTTTGACCTCTTGTGGGAAAGTCTTTTGTTTTCCGGTGCTCTGCTGGTGGGGTTTATCGTCTTTGCTTGACGCATCGAGCCCCTTGTGTTCGGCGTTTAGTCGGCCGGACTGTTTGAAAACCAAACAATCTCGATGGGTATGGTTTGCAGGCCTTCCGGGGGTACTGTGGATTTGACATATCCGACCCAGAATCTTATTTAAGTTGGACAACTCATCGCTGTCATCCTTAAGAGGCGGTGTTTTGTTGTTTGGCCGCGAGCTTTTGAATCCAGCGTTGACTGCCGTGCTCTTTGGGCTTTTCTATTTATTCCGACGCTGCTCTTTTCTGCGCCGTGATTTTCCGTTTCCATCTCTTATCTCAGATGTACTTGGGTCGCTGGTGCTGCATCTTGCTAGCCAGCTATCCTCTCCCGCGCAGAAGCGGGTCATGAGGCTTGTTAGCGTGTACATTGTCCTCGGTTTCTCTTGGCCGAGGTGCCTGGCAAGCCATTCGTCTCGGACATTGTGTTTAAAAGCTGCTAAGGCTTCGGCGTTTGGACAGTCGACTATTTGGTTCTTTTTGGTGAGAAACCTGTTCCAGAATTTCCGCGCTGACTCTCCGGGCTGTTGAGTTATATGACTTAGATCATCTGCGTCCGGAGGGCGGACATAAGTCCCTTGAAAATTTGCTCTAAACGCGTCCTCGAGCTCTTCCCAACTTCCAACAGTGTTTTCTGGGAGGCTTTTAAGCCAATGACGGGCTGGCCCTTTGAGCTTTAGGGGTAGGTATTTTATGGCGTGGAGATCATCTCCTCTGGCCATGTGTATATGTAGTATATAATCTTCTATCCAGACTCCAGGGTCTGTTGTTCCATCGTAGGCCTCTATGTTTATGGGTTTAAATCCTGCTGGGAATTCATGGTCCAGCACTTCATTGGTGAAACATAGTGGGTGTGCGGCGCCCCTGTATTTGGGTGTGCCGCTATCTTCGGACACTTGACGTGTTGTCTTGCTTCCTGGGGCCTTCTTCTTTGGCCCGTAGATGGACCTGACTGGGCCATCTGTCCTTCCAAGTTCATTGGTTGGTTTATGTGTGGCGTCGCTTTCAGAATTTGGTCCGTCATCCGGCCGTCTATCCCACCATGCAGCCTCTTTATTTTTTGACTGTGGGGGCTCTATGGCCTCGTCGTCGAATTCTGGTAGCAGCTTGCGCTTTGGGTAGCTCTTTGATTGGTGGCTATTGCCGTATTTATCCGTTGTTTTGAGTACTTTGCTCCACCTCATTCTGAGTGTGTCCTACGCTGTTTTGAGCTTCTGCTTTTCCTTCTTCAAGCTTCTTGCAGTGTTGACGAGTCTTTTCCGAAGGTTTTTACCTTCCGGCGGCGTGTCCGGCGTGAGATCGTCCGAACTGTCGTCTTCGCCAGGCCTGGACTGATTATCTGACTCGTCCTGTTCGGACGGTTGCTTATCTGCATGTTCGTCGTCCACTTTTGTGCCCTGCTGTATTGCGGGGTCTTTAGGAGCGTTGTTGTTGTCGAGGCGGGGCTTAGGGCGGCGTCTGCGCCGCCGTTTTGGTTGTTTATCGGCGGGGTTATCTTCTGCCACGGCCCGTTGGTCCTCGTTATCGCTCTCTTTTGGGGTATCCACCATGTATATGTCGTATGACGAGGTGGTCCTCCCATGCCCTATAGGCGCTGTTTCTTGTTCGTCTCCGGCATCGTCGTCTATACCGTCGATGTCTTCGAAGCCGTAGTCTAGCATGTCGGTTAGATCATCGACAGTGGCTACAAAGTGGGTGGTGGGTGGGCTCTGAATTTCCACGTCGTCCGTATCCCGACCGTCCCGGCCATAGTCCGACCAGGACTCTCCCGATAACGAGAGATGCTTTAGTGAATTTAAGATGTCGCCAAAGAGCGAGTGCTGGAAGATGTCCGCGGCGGTGAATTCCATGACCGGCGCCCAATCCGAATCGATTGGTAGGGGCGTGGGAGGTTCGGAGTCCGGCAAGGAGTCCGGCGCCTCGGAATCACGAGTTTTGCGGGGGACAAGATTGGTGTTTGGCTCCATCGCCGTGGAAGTTGAAGCCCCCGAGGCGGTGTCCATCCACCGATCCTCGATCTGGGCGATCGGCTCCGGACTAAAGGCCGAAGTGAATTTGCGCGCGGCCACCAAGGCACTGTTCGGCGGCAGGGCTAGATCATGCCCATCGCCACAGTGCGGCGCGCTTGGCTGTGGCTCGAGCCCGTCGAAGATCAAGTCTCCGCGGACATCGGCCGGGAAGTTTAGACTTCCGAATCTGACCTGATGGCCAGGGGCGTAGCTTTCGATTTGCTCCAGATGGCCAAGCGAATTAGCCCGCAGTGCGAAGCCGCCGAATACGAAGATCTGTCCGGGGAGAAAAGTCTCACTCTGGACGGCGTCGTTGGTTGTAGATGCCATCAAGCCTATCGGTGACGACACAGAGGAACTCTCAATGAAAGCACCAATGTCGGTGTCAAAACCGGCGGATCTCGGGTAGGGGGTCCCGAACTGTGCGTCTAGGCGGATGGTAACAGGAGACGAGGGACACGATGTTTTACGCAGGTTCGGGCCCTCTCGATGGAGGTAAAACCCTACGTCCTGCTTGATTAATATTGATGATATGGGTAGTACAAGAGTGGATCTACCATGAGATCAAGGAGGCTAAACCCTAAAGCTAGCCTATGGTATGATTGTTGTAATGTATCTTGTGTCGTACGGACTAAAGCCCTCCGGTTTATATAGACACCAGAGGAGGCTAGGGTTACACAGAGTTGGTTACAATGGTAGGAGATCTACATATCCGTATCGCCAAGCTTGCCTTCCACGCCAAGGAAAGTCCCATCCGGACACGGGACGGAGTCTTCAATCTTGTATCTTCGTAGTCTTGGAGTCCGGCGGACGATGATAGTCCGGCTGTCCGGACACCCCCCAGTCCAGGACTCCCTCAGCCCTCCTACATGGTCTCCGGATGGCAATCTCCATGGGTATTCAATGCCTAGAGGTGCGCGGGGATTCAAACCTTGCAATATCCCAAGTAAATGGAGACTTTGACACCAAGGATCCGAAAATGGCAGCCTATCGTAACGCTGTCCTAAAAATGTCAGCTCGGTTCGAAGGACTCGAATTCCACTACGTAGCCTGGGATAATAACAAAGCAGCCGACGTGTTGGCACGCATCGGCGCGAAACGCGACGCTGTCCCTCCAAACATCTTCCTGGAATGGCTCTTTAAGCCATCCGTACTATGGGAAGAGGAGTCCGGAAATAACAACCCGGAAGCAACTGCACCACCCAACACAGAACAATCTGACATAATCGGCGGTTCAGCCGATGAAATAACACCTTCAGCCCACGAAATAATGGCAGTAATTGCCGTGTGGACAGAACCATTCCTAGCCTACTTAATTAGGCAGGAACTCCCCGAAGACCAAAATGAGGCCCGCTGCATAGTTCGGCGATCTAAAGCCTACAAGGTCCACGAGGGCGAACTTTATAAGAAAAGCACAACCGGAGTCCTTCAAAGGTGCATCTCCGAAGAGGAAGGGCGAAACCTTCTGGCTGAAATTCACGCCGGACTAGGCGGACACCACGCTACAGCCCGGGCCCTCGTAGGCAAGGCCTTCTGTACATGATTTTATTGGCCAATGGCCCGGGCATATGCTTAGGACTTAGTCCAACGATGCATCGGTTGTCAGCTATTTGCTAATCAGAGCCACATGCCACCCACCGCCCTCAAAACTATACCCATCACCTGGCCGTTCGCGGTCTGGGGGCTTGACATGGTTGGACCCCTTAAAGGGGGAACCCACAAGCAAAAGTACCTATTGGTCATGGTGGAAAAATTCACCAAATGGATAGAGGCCAAGCTAGTTAAAACGGCCGGATCCGGACCAGTGATAGACTTCATATCCGGGGTAGTACACCGTTACAGCGTCCCCCACAGCATCATCACCGATAACGGCACGAACTTCACGGCCGACGAGGTTAAACTCTGGTGCAAAAATATGGGCATTAAGCTCGACTACGCTTCAGTCTATCATCCTCAAACCAACGGTCAAGTTGAGCGAGCAAATGGTCTAATAATGAGAGGCATCAAGCCCAGACTAGTGCGGCCCCTTACGGAATCTAACACGCACTAGGTAGAGGAGCTCGACTCCGTACTCTGGGGGCTGCGGACCACGCCAAACCGTACTACCGGATTCACACCATTCTTTATGGTATACGGCGCAGAGGCAGTTTTGCCCTGCGACATAATTCATGACTCACCTCGAGTGCGCATGTATGAAGAAAGAGAAGCCGAGTTGGATCGGCAGGACAGCTTGGACGCATTAGAGGAGGAGCGCGACATGGCAAAGGCTCGTTCTGCATTCTATCAGTAGCAGGCTCGAAGATATCAAAGTAGAGAAGTACGGGCTAAAACTTACAATGTTGGCGAACTAGTTCTACGCCTGCCGGACAAGAAAAAGGACAAACTCAAGCCCTAATGGGAAGGTCCCTTCATCATCGACCAAGTCCTGACCGGCGGAGCATACCATCTGCGAAACGCATCGGACAACCGACTCGAGCCGAACCCATGGAACGCAGCCCGCCTCCAAAGATTCTACGCCTAGCGCCGGACTCAGAGTTCGTCTCCTCCCCCTGTCCACATTTTATACTTCAGTTGCCTTTTGTCTCTCTTTTATCCCACTTTTTTTATAAAGCCCCAGAGGGCCGATTTGCGCATTGTTCACACACACTTGATGTGCTACCCGCACTCATTATACCTGGGGGCTTCTTTAACAGAAGCTTACTTATACGGGCTTCATGCCCAACACATGTGTCAAACTTCCGCAAGTACCTTTTATTCACCATTATATGCATCGATATGACTTAAGTTTTGGCCAAGCTGGGTTGCCTGGCTCCTATGCTTACCCCTACGTTCCCGATTATTCGGCTAGGAGGTAAAGGGAGCACCTTTGCAATTGTTACTGCCGGGTCAGCCGGATGTGTACCTCAGACTGGGTGAAGCCGAAAGCTAGCGTTCTTAAGGGAATATTCGGTCGGTGACTTGAAAGATGGTTTTTTACCTATTTATTTATCTGCCCCCAGATGTTTTCCTGCTCTTTTCGCAGTCCGGACATGCACTTTAGGGCATGCCTCCCAGGGAAAGGAACCCTTAATGGAACTATTCTCCCTGGAAGATGTTTCTTACTAACCACGTAATATAACATAACTAGTTGGGCACTTGTCTGATAAAGCACTAATGACCCCTACGCCTGTTCTCCATGCATGCCCCGGTTCTTTCATAACCGAGAAGGTATTCAGACACACTCCGGACTCTAGGGTCCCGAGGTCGAAGCGAAAAGGTCGGCAAAGACAAACGATCTACAATCTGGCTAGAAGGCATTTTCCATGTCATTTTAAATACATCGTCAAATCGACTGACTGTACTCCTCCTCAATCCCGTCTAACAGGCTGTATAATTTACAGTCCCGTTGGGAACACTTAGCGGCCAACTCTACTTGGCCGTACACTAAGCTCACAGGGATCTCCTTCCCATCGGGTCCCACAGGTCCGACCTCGGCCATGTGGTTTGGATCTGCCTTCTTGTACCGCATCTTGACCATGGCCCAGGCCTCCCTGGCACCTTGACGGCAGGCCGATATCTTCCATAAACGGAAGCGCTACCGTGCTCCCTGAAGCTTCTCCGCAAGCTCTCCAAGGCCCTCGGGCAGGGAGATGGACGGCCATAAGGCCTGGACGACGCCACTCATCGCCTGCCGAACACGTTCGAGCAGTTGCACCAGCTCGGGAAGTTGGTCACCCCTTGAACCGGGCATTTCCTCCGCAGGGCGACCTGTGAGCACACCTACAGACACATTTCTGTCAATCGACTTCCTCGCCGAACTCTTCTTTTCAAAAGAGTTTGCTCAAGCACTTACTATAGATGCCGCGACGAAGCCGCTGATTCTCCTTCACGGAGCCAGACAGCTCGGCCCGAACACCTTTCAGCTCTTCTCCAAGCTGGGTGTGGGCATCTTGGAGTTTGTTCCTCTCCTGCTACACCTTCATAAGCACCCTCTCGCCGGCCTTCAGCTGGCGCAGTAGCTGTTGCTTGTCCGGATCAAGTCCGGCAACATCTACAATATTATTGTCAGAATTATACGCACGCCGCACACTGCTTATCTTTTTGAAATATGTGTTAGCGGAGGGGGTTTCGGTGTCTCCTCCTGCGGCGGCTAGTGCGGCCTCAAGTTGGGCTTTGCACTCTTGTAGCTCCTGGGACAATTGGGTATTCTTCTCGGTAAGATCCCGCACATTAAATGATCCTTAAATCAGTTATTTTAACTACTTTAAGTCTCGGGGGCTACTGGCATATACAACTATTATAATCCCTTACCCGTATGTCTTTCACATACTGCTCCGTGGCTCTGGTTAAACCATCTTGAGCAGCACGGAGGTGCGCATCTCCCGCGTTAAAGGCATTCAACGCCTCAGGGGAGAAACACGCGTCACAAAGAACTGTCCGATGGCGCCTATGGTTCATGGCGCTCTCCACCTCAAACCTGGTGGCGGACAGCCTGTCGGCATCCTCCGTTGGAGGAGTATCCGGCTCACGCCTAGCGCTCGCATCCCCCTCCGGACCAGGTGTTGGAGCCTGGCTGGCGGAGGCCTGGTTGGCAACCTCTCCAGGCACAGTCCGGCGAGTGCTCTTTCTCCTGGAAAAGTCATGAGCATCAATACACCTCCTGGGAATCTTTTTCCTAAAACAACGGTCGCAAGCTATACCGTTGCGGTGACGTTTCGATTCGCACCGCACCCCTCTTCCGCCTGCAGGGCCGGATTGACCCTTGTTGGTCAGCTGCCGCGTGTTCGGCTTCCCGCCTTGAAGGCACCTCCTGCAAGACACCGTTGTGTACAGTGGTCAGGAATATGCAAGGGCGAAGTAATGGTGTCAGGGCTCCGGTCATAATTACCTGGGAAGCCGGAGATAAGCCGGGGTAGTCAGCCGTAATGGCGACTAGAGCATTGTCCATGCTGAATTGGTGGAACACCCCGTCAATTAGCTCCACCTTTATGTCCGGGTCCTCTTCGAAGGCCGGATCAAGGGATCTTTCCGGATCCTCGGGTTGTGGAGCCGGACTATGTATGCCCTCCACATCCCGACGCAGTTCCTGCGTCAAAATCATGAAGTAAGATACTTAACTTTGAAAGCACGGGTCGGACAAATTGACGTCCGCTTACCCAACTCCGAGGGTTATTCATGGAGAACCCATTCAATGGGCTCGTCTGGAGGAAGTCCTCCTTCTCCCCCTTGTACAGGCCGGACAGAATCTTCACCAGATCCGCGGCCGATCCCGACCCCTTGCGGCCATGACGGGTGGCATCATTCTCCCCGTTGAAATCCCACATGGGGTGGCCCCTATATTGGAGCGGCCGCACCCCTCGCATAATGCACGTGGCCATGACTCCAATCATGGTCAATCCGGAATGGGCCAGCAACCTTATCCGGCCCATCAAATAATGGACGCTCCTGTCTTCCTCCTGTTCAGGGCTCCGCGAGCGCCAACTTAGGCATTTCTTCAGAGGAGCCTTGCTGAATTCTGGGAGGCCGATCCGAACTGGGTCCGGCAGCGGAGCGTCTTCCACATAAAACCATTCCGAGGGCCAGTCTTCGGACGCCTTCTTTGGGGTTCCGGATAGATATCCGGTCCCGGCGATGCGCCATATTTCGGCTCCGCCCACTTGATATATTGAACCCTCGTGAGAACGGGGTACGAGGAAAAATAGTCTCTTCCACAGCGCAAAGTGGGGCTCGATGCCCAGGAACAGCTCGCAAAGAGCTACGAAACCCGCGATGTGTAGAATAGAAGCGGGCGTGAGGTGATGAAGCTGGAGTCCGTAGAACTCCAGAAGCCCCCGGAGAAACGGGTGTATTGGAAACCCGAGCCCCCTTATTAGATAAGGGACGAAGCACACCCGCTCTCCTTTGGAGGGACTAGGGGTGGCCTCCGCTTGCTTTCCGCCTTTGTAGGTGGCCAGCCCGGCTCGAACCGGGACCATAAAGGCCGGAGGAAGGTATCCCTCTGCTTGGAGCGTCACCAGCTCGTTGTGCGGAACTGAACATCTCCTCCAATCTCCTGGCGGAGGGCTGGGAGCGCGAGAGGAGGAGCCGCGTCGATGGTCCATGATGGAATGGATTTTTGGTCAAAAGCATTTAGCGAGGCGGTTTCCTTGGCACGTCTTGTCAAACCAGAGATCGTGTCCCCTTATTCCGGGATTCTCATCAATACGGGCGTGGGTAACCCAACCGTGCCCGTTGGCACGTCTCCTCAATCAAAGGCGAGTCCCAAACGGTCACGGGGGAGGCTCTTGGTATTCAACCTCTTTATAAAGAGACCAAGGCTCCACTCCCTTCTTTCAATCTCAATCGAATCCGCCCCTTGCCTCGAGTTCCAACACCCAAAGCTCCAGATTCAGGCGCTTTGGACCTTCGATGATGTCCGGCTCCGACCTGCAAGGCCGGTGGATGCCTTCCTCCGTTACGGAAGAAGACGTGCTAAAGCTAAGAGATGCCAGGTATTTAACCGGCGAAATTTCGCATAGGCTACCTGCCCAACGGCAGGTTATTCCCACTCCCAAGCCTGGTGAAAGCGTGGTGTTCGCGTCTCACTTCCTTCGGGGGCTAAGCTTCCCGACGAACCCCTTCGTGAGGGGGCTCATGTTTTACTATGGGTTGGAATTTCACGACTTGGATCCGGAGTCCATCCTCCACATCTCATTGTTCATCGTCGTATGCGAAGCCTTCCTCCGCATTACCCCTCACTTCGCATTGTGGCTCAAGACCTTCAAAGTGGATCTGAAGATGATCAAGGGGCAACAGGCAGAGTGCGGAGGGGCTGTTATAAGCAAGAATGCTGATGCTCCCTGGCCCGAGGGCTCTTTTCAAGAGGAGCTCAGTTTATGGCAACAAGAGTGGTTTTATATCACAGCTCCCAGGGGCACCAAATGGGTGGCGCCACCTGCCTTTCGCTCGGGTCCTCCACTGCGACTGGCGTCATGTGTCAATAAAGGGCTTGACTGGGGGCCGTCCAAGGATGTGCCCTTGCTGCAGGGCCGCTGTCGGTGTCAAAACCGGCGGATCTCGGGTAGGGGGTCCCGAACTATGCGTCTAGGCGAATGGTAATAGGAGACAAGGGACACGATGTTTTTACCCAGGTTCGGGCCCTCTCGATGGAGGTAAAACCCTACTCCTGCTTGATTGATATTGATGATATGGGCAGTACAAGAGTGGATCTACCACGAGATCAAGGAGGCTAAACCCTAGAAGCTAGCCTATGGTATGATTGTTGTAATGGTTGTTTGTCCTACGGACTAAAACCCTCCGGTTTATATAGACACTGGAGAGGGCTAGCGTTACACAGAGTCGGTTACAATGGTAGGAGATCTACATATCCGTATTGCCAAGCTTGCCTTCCACGCCAAGGAAAGTCCCATCCGGACACGGGACGAAGTCTTCAACCTTGTATCTTCATAGTCTTGGAGTCCGGCCGATGATGATAGTCCGGCTATCCGGACACCCCCTAGTCCAGGACTCCCTCAGTAGCCCCTGAACCAGGCTTCAATGATGATGAGTCCGGCGCGCATATTGTTCGGCATTGCAAGGCGGGTTCCTCCTCTGAACAATCATAGAAGATTGTGAACACCAGGATAGTGTCCGGCTCTGCAAAATAAATTCCACATTCCACCGTAGAGAGAATAATATGTACACAAGTTCAATCTGCTGACGTATTTTGTGGCATGACGTCACACCACCACCAAGCCTTTACTAGAATCGTTTTTTATTATACCACCTCAGCGCGTTTAGGGAAGCGGTTTCCTTGGCACGTCTTGTCGAAGCAGAGATCGTGTTCCCCTTATTCCGGGATTCCCATCAATACGGACGTGGGTAACCCAACCGCGCCATTGATGATGGCGCTTGGGAGATAAGCGAGTTTTACCAGGCCGGTGGGGACGCATAGTCTTCGTCCGCCCATATATAAGGGGATAAGGATCCGCCTTTTTTACCTACGCCTTCTTCCTCCTTTGCTTATCCATCTCCGCGCACTCAAGCTCCAGCGCCCAAGTCCGCACATCTTGTCTCAACCTTCTCCAGCCATGTCCGGAGCGGGAGGCAAGTGGATGGCCTCCTCCATTACGGAGGGGCACATCGAGAAGCTGTGCGGCACCGGATACCTCTCCAGCGACATCGCGCACCGGCTGCCCGACGAGGGGCAGCTCATCCCCACCCCCAGGCCACATGAGAGGGTCGTATTCCTTCCCCACTTCCTCCGCGGACTGGGCTTCCCACTTCACCCCTTCGTCCGGGGGCTCATGTACTACTACGACCTGGACTTCCACGATCTGGCGCCAAACTTCATCCTCAACATCGCGGCATTTATCGTCGTGTGTGAGGCCTTCCTCTGCATCCAGCCCCACTTCGGCTTGTGGCTAAAGACCTTCAATGTCAAGCCGAAGGTGGTGAAGGGTGTCCAAGCGGAGTGTGGAGGTGCCATGGTGGGCAAAACTCCCAACGTTATCTGGCTCGAGGGTGCCTTCGTGGAGTCCGTCAAAGGGTGGCAATCGGGGTGGTTCTACATCACCGAGCCGCATGACCCTAAATGGGCAGCGGCCCCCGAGTTCAGATCTGGTATCCCCATGCAGCTCACCTCCTGGAAAGAGAAGGGCTTGCTATGGGGTAGTTCGGAGGAGCTGACAGGACTCCAGTCCTGTCTCCAGACCCTGGTGAACAAGAAGCTTAAGCTTGTCAACGTGATCCAGGTAATGCTCGTCCGCCGGATTCTCCCCTGCCAGCAGCGGGCCTTCAATTTGTGGGAGTTTGATCCGGCACAACACCGGACCCTGAGCGTGCTCTTCGACACGACATACGAAGCTGCCTGGAGGGTGCTGTTCAAGGGCGGAGAAGCCCCCGCATCCGCAACTAAAGATCGCGGATTCAGCACGAAGCGCCCGGCCGGCGAGGTAAGCCTTGCTATCCTTTATGGGACACTTATTTCTTTCATAGTTTGACTCTATGTGGGATCTAAAACTCCCAATGCCTTTAACAGGACTGGCAGAGGACGTCCGGACAGGTCAACTGTCCGGCTCCCCTTCCCGAAGACCCAGCGAACACCCGTTTGACGGGGCTGCTGGTTCCGGCCCTTTACGTGGTGCCGGAAAAGAAGGCCAAGAAGAAGGCCACGGGAACCCGAAGGAGTTCTCGGCGCCAGGTGGTGTCGGACTCATCATCCGATGGCTTCGAGGCGGACTCCTCCACCGAAGACGAGGAGGAGAAAGAGGACTCTCCCTAGGAGGAGGGAGAGAAGAAGAGGAAGGCTTCCCCAACGGGGGAGGCCGAAGGGTCCAAGAGGGGAAGGACCCTTCCTCCGGACAGCTCCGCCAACGCCGATGACAGCGACGAGGGGTGGCCCTCAAGGGCCAAGCCCCCGGCAAGATCGTAAGTATCCGGATTCCTGAATGGTTTACAATTTCTCTTTTTTGCCACACAGTGTCCTTTTAATGCCGCATACTTCCTATAGTCCGGCCGAGGACGATTTTCCCGCTTCTTCGAGCGGGTCCTTGGCTCCGTCGGATGTGGATTCCATTCCGACCACCTCCACCCCTCGTGATGCTAAGGACGCCGAGGTGGGATCCCAGGAGGGGACCCGCCAGGAGGGGGAGGCTCCGGAGGCGCCACAGGGCAACCTCCCGGACTTTGCACCGGACTCCGCACCGGAACCCGCTTTGGTTCCGGAGTTCGGCAGGCGGCCCCTTCGTAAGAAGGGCAAGGCCGTGACACCAGCAGCCTCCGTCCAACCGGAGGCGCCGGACAACTTGTTGGAGGCGCTCAACGGCGCTTCCATCGAGGAAGAACACCGCACTATCATGAGTGCGGTGATTCAGAAGGTTTAGCTTGCCAAGAGCGGGCTGACCGAAGCCTGCAGCAGCCTTCTAACAGGCTTTGAGGTAAGAAGTTTTAAAATATGTAATGTAATACCGCATAGACAGTAGCCCTGATGCTCGGTTCGGTGTTCGGAAAGAAAAGTCGGACTGAGGATCTAAAAAGATATACGCAGGAGTTCTAAAAATTATGTCAATATGGGATTGCAGGCTGCGCTGCTGACCTCTGCCGCATTGACTGCGGAGGTCGGTGCTTTGAAGCAGGACCTCGAGCGGTCCGAGAACGAGCTCGGCCTTGCCAAGAAGCAGCTCGAGGACAAAGAAGGTGAGTAACACCGTATTAAATTTGTACCTTACAGAAAAGGATTTTGGTTGCAATAGAAATAACAAGGATAACGTGGGCACTGCAGGGGCCACGAACGAGGTGGCGACCCTGAAGGAGGCCGTGTCCGCGGCCGAACGTAATGCGGCCGCGGAACGAGCGGAGCGAGAGAAGCAGGAGGCGCGGGTGGCGGAGGTGCGGCAAGAGCTCCAGGCTCTCATGGAAAAGCATGAGAGTTTGGAGCGCGACTCGAAGACTCGAGAGTCCGAGCTTGCCTCGGCTCTTGAGAGTGCCAAAGCCGCTAAGGCCGAGGCCCATAAGGCCCTCCAGGAGATTGAGGCGGTGAAGAAAATAGCGGCGGGTAAGGCATTTTTCATGCAAAGCAAGCATGTGAATGTGAATTACCTGTTACTTACCCGAATTCGGAGCTCTCCAGGAGCGTTTGCAGATCTGCCTCGCAGCGTGTCCGATGCCGCCGCATTCTACCGGGCCGAGGAGGGGAGCTCAACGGAGAAGGTCTTCTGGTCTCAGTATGCTGAGGCCGGACATCCGGTGCCCCTTAGCGACCAGCTAAAGCAGCTGGTCGAGCTCCACAAGGTAGCCGAACAGGCCATGAAGGGCCTCATAGTTCGGCTGTGGCCCGAGGAGGCCATGCCTGGGAGCTACTTCGGCTTAGTGCGGCGGCTGGTGGATGCGTGTCCCTGGGTGGAAGTCGTCAAGCGCTCCGCCTGCATTGAAGGTGCCCGTCGGGCCCTTGCCCGCGCAAAAGTGCACTGGGGCAGGCTGGATGCTGAGAAGCTTCTGACGGACGCGCCGCCGGCGGGCAAGGAGTATCGCATGCCTGAAATGTATTATAAGAGTGTCCTGAAGGGTGCCCGCAAGATTGCGGACGAGTGCCCCAAAGATGTAATATTTGAGTAGACTCGCAATGTGTTATCCTGTGCGCTGAAAACTTTGTTCATATGCGCTAAGCAACGCTTATTAATTTAAAATATTACCTTCTGTGCGGCCGTTTATCAAATCTGAGAGATGGCAAGTCGTCGGCTTCAGCTCCCATGCCACGAGTGCTGGGGTGTTCGGGATAAACTTGAGCGCTCTTGTTCCCATATTTGGGTCCATCTAGGGAGGCGTTCAACACGACGAACAAGGCAACCAGACTTATAATGCTTGAACACTCTCACTTAGCCATAGAATTCTATAATTTTAAATTTCGGCGAAGCCCCTAGTGTTCGGAAGACCGAGTTCGGGGCGCTATCCACGCCTGGGCCGGACGAAGCCGGTTCCTCGCTCTAAGCGGCATAAGTCTTTAGGGACTCGAAAAGACCTCTCGAACAGCGACCAGCTCTCGCCTTATCATGACGGTTAGTTTTAGCTTTCTCCACTGAGGCGCTCGCCCAGCTCAACCGGGGCGCAATCGCAGTGGTTCTCCCAGTGCTACCTTAGCCGATAGAACGGAACGTAAGGTACCAAAACATGGGAGCCGGGCAAACCCAACTATTGACCCAAGACATGATTCGGAGCCGATGCATATAGTGCTATAAGTTCGGGGTGCCGCACTTGTGAAAGTGTTCGGACTTATCACACCATAATGCGGGGAACATAAGCCCCTGGTGTATTCGGCCGTACCAAAGTGTACGGATGCAAAATGTCATAAATGAACATATATGTAAAAAAGGAATGCAATTATAAGCGAAAAGTGATGCATTGTTTATTCAAGGAATTCTGCCATGAGTGCAGAATGATACAAATAGTGCGGTAAGCAAGGGTTTGGACTATTAGACATGTCTCCCTCCAGGGGTAGGCTGCAGAATGGTGTATTAAACAGATTTAATGCTCATAATGGAGACCACCTGAGTATTCGTCGTAGCCTTTGTCCTTCCCTGGCTGTTGCATCGTGAGTTCGGCAGATTCACCGCCGGACAGGGTCTCTGGTGAACGGAGTCCTGTGGATAAATAAAAAATAAAAAAAAGGAAAAGAAAAAGAGCGACACACTTGGGAGCCCCTGGTGTGGTTGAGCCGCACTCTGGGCCTGTCGTGGTCGTGCCCCTCCCCCTATGCCCATGGTATCTCCAGAGCGTAATGATGTACGCGAAGGGCTAGTCTTGCAATCATGCAAGGGCTGGGGTTGGGGCCGCATTGCTACACGTGCTCGGAACGTGCCAGGTGGTCTTGATGTATGTTACTCCTGGCGCGTTTGGCCATGTCCGGTCGTTTAACGGCCGGACTCGAAAATTGCCTTAAGAGGCTGCTCTGTACTTCTGCCGCGAGGGCCGCTGTGTGTTCCTCCGTTCGGAGGGAGCGTTCAGTGTTTCCGTTGACCGTGATGACTCCACGAGGGCCTGGCATCTTGAGCTTAAGGTATGCATAATGCGGCACCGCGTTGAACTTTGCAAACGCGGTTCGTCCGAGCAGAGCGTGATAGCCACTGCGGAACGGGACTATGTCGAAGATTAACTCCTCGCTTCGGAAATTATCCGGGGATCCGAAGACCACTTCCAGTGTGACTGAGCCTGTACAATTGGCCTCAACACCTGGTATGACGCCTTTGAAGGTCGTCTTTGTAGGTTTAATCCTTGAGGGGTCTATGCCCATCTTGCGCACTGTATCCTGATAAAGCAGGTTCAGGCTGCTGCCGCCGTCCATCAGGACTCTAGTGAGGTGAAATCCATCGACGATTGGGTCTAAAACCAATGCGGCGAATCCGCCATGGCGGATACTGGTGGGGTGGTCCCTTCGATCGAAAGTGATCGGGCAAGAGGACCATGGATTGAACTTCGGGGCGACTGGCTCCATCGCATATACGTCCCTAAGTGCACGCTTCCGCTCCCTCTTGGGTATGTGGGTTGCGTATATCATGTTTACCGTCCGCACTTGTGGGGGGAAACCCTTCTGTCCTCTACTGTTCGGCGGCCGGGTCTCCTCCTCGTCATCGCTATGCAGCCCCTTGTCATTGTTTTCGGCAATTAACTTGCCTGCCTGCTTGAATACCCAACAATCCCTGTTGGTGTGGTTAGCTGGCTTTTCGGGGGTGCCATGTATCTGGCAAGAGCGGTCGAGTATTCGGTCCAAATTGGACGGACCCGGAGTAGTTCTTTTAAATGGCTTTTTCCGCTGACCGGGTTTAGAGCCTCTGAATCCGGCGTTGACTGCCGTATCCTCAGTGTTATCGCCGTTAACGCGGCGTTTGTTTTTGTTACGACGCGACCTGCCATTGCGGTCCTTGTTGTCCGGACTGCCAGAATTTTTGCTGAGGTTGTTACTGCGGGCTAGCCAGCTGTCCTCCCCCGCACAGAAGCGGGTCATGAGTGATGTGAGGGCTGCCATGGATTTCGGCTTTTCCTGTCCTAGGTGCCGGGCCAGCCACTCGTCGCGGATGTTATGTTTGAAGGCTGCGAGGGCCTCTGCATCCGGACAGTCGACGATTTGATTTTTCTTTGTTAAGAACCGTGTCCAGAACTGTCTGGCCGATTCGTCTGGCTGCTGAATTATGTGGCTTAGGTCATCGGCGTCTGGTGGTCGCACATATGTGCCCTGGAAGTTGTCGAGAAATGCGGCTTCCAGGTCCTCCCAACACCCAATTGACTCTGCTGGCAAGCTGTTAAGCCAATGCCGAGCTGGTCCTTTAAGCTTGAGTGGGAGATACTTGATGGCGTCGAGATCGTCACCGCGGGCCATATGGATATGAAGGAGATAATCTTCGATCCAAACCACGGGGTCTGTTGTGCCATCGTAGGATTCAATGTTCACGGGTTTAAACCCTTCAGGGATTTGATGATCCATTACTTCATCTGTGAAGCATAGTGGGTGTGCGGCGCCTCTATACTGGGCAATATCACGACGTAGCTCAAGAGAGCTTTGTCTGCTGTGTTCGGCCCGGCCGGAGTTGCTATATCCGGCGCGACGGTAGTCGTCGTGGATCGTGGGGCACCCACGTGATCCGTAGATAGATCTCGATTGTCTTGCCTTTTCCTCCAGTACGTCTCGCAAGTCTGGCGCATTCCCCCGTGGCTTCGCGCTTTTCGAGCGGTGCCGAGGTACGGTTCTGGTGGAGGGCCTAGATGCCTCTCTGTCACGGCCACGAGGTGGTCGGTCTGCCATATTGTGCGCTGGTGATGAAGGTTTATATGCTTCCTCCTCTAATCGTGTGAGCAACTTGCGTTTTGGGTAGCTTTTGGAGGGGCGTTCGAGTTCATGCTCTTCGGCCGCGAGGACCTCGGTCCATCTGTCGGCCAGCAGGTCTTGATCAGCTCGAAGCTGTTGCTGCTTTTTCTTTAGGCTGTTCGCCGTGGCCATTAGCCTGTGTTTAAAACGCTCTTGTTCGACGGGATCCTCGGGCACGACGAATTCGTCGTCGTTGAGGCTTGCCTCGTCTCCGGAGGGAGGCATGTAATTGTCATCCTCTATCTCCTCGTCTGCCGCTCTCTCTTGAGGGCTGGCTTCTCCGTCCTCCTGTGCTGAATCTTGCTGGAGGGGGTTGTCTTCGGCACTCTCTGGGGTGTTATTATCTCCGGTGCCGGAATCTCCATTCTTGCTGTGGCGGGATTTAGAGCGGCGCCGCTGACGTCGGCGCTTGGGCTGTTTCTTAGAGGAATCTGCCTCCGCTGCTTCTTCGCCGTCCCCATCCTTTGGGATGTCCACCATGTATATGTCGTATGACGAGGTGGTCTTCCAGTGCCCCGTAGGCGCTGGTTCTTGATCGTCTCCGGCATCGTCGTCCATACCGTCGATGTCTTCGGAGTCGTAGTCTAGCATGTCGGTTAGATCGTCGACAGTGGCTACAAAGTGGGTGGTGGGTGGGCTTTGAATTTCTTCGTCGTCCGCATCCCAACCATCCTGACCGCAGTCCGGCCAGGGCTCTCCTGATAACGAGAGATACTTTAGCGAATTTAGGATGTCGCCAAAGGGTGAGTGCTGAAAGATGTCCGCAGCGGTGAACTCCATGATCGGCGCCCAATCGGATTCGATTGGAAGGGGCGCAGGAGGTTCGGAGTCCGGCAAGGAGTCCGGCACCTCGGAGTCACGAGCTTTGCAAGGGACAAGGTCAGTATTCGGCTCCATCGCCATAGAAGTTGCAGCCCCCGAGGCGGTGTCCAGCCACCTGTCCTCGATCTGCATGGTCGGCTCAGAACTATGGGTCGGAGCGGACTCATGTGCGGCCTCCAGGGCACTGTCCGGTGGCAGAGCTAAATCATGCCCATCGTGACAGTGCGGCGCGCTCGGTTGTGGCTCGAATCCATCGAAGATCAAGTCTCCACGGATGTCAGCCGTTAAGTTTAGGCTTCCAAACCTGACCTGGTGGCCAGGGGCGTAGCTTTCGATCTGCTCCAGATGGCCAAGCGAATTAGCCCGCAGTGCGAAGCCGCCGAACACGAAGATCTGTCCGGGGAAAAAAGTCTCACCCTGGACTGCGTTGTTGTTGATTGAAGAAGCCATCCAGCCTATCGGTGACGACACAGAGGAACTCTTAATGAAAGCACCAATGTCGGTGTCAAAACTGGCGGATCTCGGGTAGGGGGTCCCAAACTGTGCGTCTAGGCGGATGGTAACAGGAGACAAGGGACACGATGTTTTTACCCAGGTTCGGGCCCTCTCGATGGAGGTAAAACCCTACTCCTGCTTGATTGATATTGATGATATGGGTAGTACAAGAGTGGATCTACCACGAGATCAAGGAGGCTAAACCCTAGAAGCTAGCCTATGGTATGATTGTTGTAATGGTTGTTTGTCCTACGGACTAAAACCCTCTAGTTTATATAGACATCGGAGAGGGCTAGGGTTACACAGAGTCGGTTACAATGGTAGGAGATCTACATATCCGTATCGCCAAGCTTGCCTTCCACGCCAAGGAAAGTCCCATCCGGACACGGGATGAAGTCTTCAATCTTGTATCTTCATAGTCTTGGAGTCCGGCCGGTGATGATAGTCTGGCTATCCGGACACCCCCTAGTCCAGGACTCCCTCAGCCGCATTCAAGACCTCCTAGAGAGAGAGAGATCACTTTGGTCGTAATAGCACAGGTCATGCTGATTCATCGCATCCTGCCCTGCAGATGTCGCCCCCTCCACCTGTGGGAATTTAACCCGGAGGGACCACGAGCTCTCCAACATTTTATGGGCGCGACGCCCGTGGAGATGTACAAGCTTTTGTTCGGATCACAAGAGATGTGTCCGGATTTGACCGAGGACGCAGGTCTGAGCTGCAATCGCCCGGATACTCAAGTAAGTAGCCCTATATCCAGACACGCTATCCTATATTTATCACAAACTTGGCATTTAAAAGAGTTGTCCCTTAAATAGGAGTGGATAGCGAAAGCAAACAGGTGTCCGGCCCCCCTCCCTGAGACCACGCCGAATCTCGAGTTAACCAGGATGCTGGAAGTTGCACCTTCGGAAGAAGGTGAAAGGGGGAACAAGGAAGCCACCACCTCCGCGAAGAGGCTGCCAGGAAAGGAGGGATCGAGAATCCCTCCATCCATGGGAAGAAGAGGACCGCCACTGAAGACCCGGAGATCATGGTCTCAAAGCAGGGCAAGAAATCTTCGTCAGAGGGTCCGGCGCCGAGAGATGCCTCGGCCGCATTATGCCCCCAAGGGGATCAGCCCTCCACCGAGCCGTAAGTAAAAAAGGGAGTTTTTATTAAAATAAAGGATATCCCTACCCTATTTCTGATAACCGAAATTTTACCTTGTAGTTCGGATCACAGACCTTCTCAGCAGAGCTCATCTTCAGGGGATCTTCGTCCGGAGATGATAGAGAGCGAAACGCCTCCCCCTGCTGTACCGTCTTACGAGGCGGGCGACCCTGAGGTGTCGTCATGGAGGGTTTCTCCGAGTCCAGCGGGCCGGAAGGTAGTCGTATTGTTGGGGAACGTAGCAGAAATTCAAAATTTTCTACGCATCACCAAGATCAATCTATGGAGATTCTAGCAACAAGAGAGGAAGAGGATGAGCATCTTCATACCCTTGAAGATCGCTAAGCGGAAGCGTTTCAAGAACGCGGATGATGGAGTCGTACTCTCGGCGATTCAAATCGCGGAAGATCCGATCTAGCGCCAAATGGACGGCACTTTAGCGTTCAACACACGTACAGCCCGGGGACGTCTCCTCCTTCTTGATCCAGCAAGGGGAGAGGAGAAGTTGAGGGAGAACTGCAACAGCACGACAGCATGGTGGTGGTGTAGCTCGTGGTTCTCCAGTAGGGCTTCGCCAAGCACTACGGAGGAGGAGGAGGTGTTGGAGGAGGGAGAGGGCTGCGCCAAGGGAAGGGTGTCCGGCTGCCCTCTCTCTCCCTCACTATATATAGGGGTAAGGGGGTGGAGGAGGCGCCCTAGGGTTCCCTAGGGGAGGGGTGGCGGCCACAGGGGAAACCCTAGATGGGTTTGGGCGCCCCCACCCCCTAGGAAACTTGCCCCCCAAGCCGGGAGGGGGGGGCTGCCCTAGGGGAGGCGCCCCCACCTCTCCTGGTTACATGAGAGGGGCTGGGAGGGGCGCACCGCCCCTTAGTGGGCTGGTTTGCCCCTTCCGCTTTGGCCCATGAGGCCCTCCAACACTTGCCGGGGCTCCCGAAACACCTTTCGGTCATGCTGGCCATAGCCTGGTACCCCCGGAACACTTCAGGACTCCAATACCCTTCGTCCAATATATCGATATTCACCGCCAGACCATTTCGGAACTCCTCGTGACGTCCGGGATCACATCCGGGACTCGAAACAACCTTCGGTAACCACATACTATTTCCCATAACAACTCTAGCGTCACCGAACCTTAAGTGTGTAGACCCTACGGGTTCGGGAATCATGCAGACATGACCGAGACAACTCTCTGGCCAATAACCAACAACGGGATGTGGATACCCATGTTGGCTCCCACATGTTCCATGATGATCTCATCGGATGAACCACGATGTCAAGGATTCAAGCAATCCCGTATACAATTCCCTTTGTCAACCGGTATAGTACTTGCCCGAGATTCGATCGTCGGTATCCTGATACCTTGTTCAATCTCATTACCGGAAAGTCTCTTTACTCGTTCCGTAACACATCATCCCGTGATCAACCCCTTGGTCACATTGTGCACATTATGATGATGACCTACCGAGTGGGCCCAGAGATACCTCTCCGTCACACGGAGTGACAAATCCCAGTCTCGATTCGTGCCAACCCAACAGACACTTTCGGAGATACCCATAGTGCACCTTTATAGCCACCCAGTTACATTGTGACGTTTGGTACACCCAAAGCATTCCTACGGTATCCGGGAGTTGCACAATCTCATGGTCTAAGGAAATGAAACTTGACATTAGAAAAGCTTTAGCACATGAACTACACGATCTTTGTGCTAGGCTTAGGATTGGGTCTTGTCCATCACATCATTCTCCTAATGATGTGATCCCGTTATCAACAACATCCAATGTCCATGGTCAGGAAACCTATACCATCTATTGATCAACGAGCTAGTCAACTAGAGGCTTACTAGGGACATAGTGTTGTCTATGTATCCACACATGTATCTGAGTTTCCTATCAATACAATTATAGCATGGATAATAAACGATTATCATGAACAAGGAAATATAGTAATAATAACTAATTTATTATTGCCTCTAGGGCATATTTCCAACAGTCTCCCACTTGCACTAGAGTCAATAATCTAGTTCACATCGCCATGTGATTAACACTCACAGGTCACATCGCCATGTGACCAACATCCAAAGAGTTTACTAGTGTCACTAAACTAGTTCACATCATCATGTGATTAAGACTCAATGAGTTCTGGGGTTTGATCATGTTTTGCTTGTGAGAGAGGTTTTAGTCAACGGGTCTGCAACATTTAGATCCGTATGTACTTCACAAATCTCTAGGTCATATTGTAAATGCTGCTTCCACGTTCCACTTGGAGCTATTCCAAATGGTTGCTCCACTATACGTATCCGGTTTGCTACTCAAAGTCATTCGAATAGGTGTTAAAGCTTGCATCGATGTAACCCTTTACGACGACCTCTTTATCACCTCCATAATTGAGAAACATGTCCTTATTACTCCAAGGACAATTTTGACCGCTGTTTGGTGATCCATTCCTTGATCACCTTTGTACCCTCTTGCCAGACATGTGGAAAGGCACACATCAGGTGCGGTACTTAACATAGCATACTGTTGAGCCTACGTCTAAAGCATAGGGGACGACCTTCGTCCTTTTCTCTCTCTTCTGCCGTGGTCGAGCTTTAAGTCTTAACTTCACACCTTACCACTCAGGCAAGAACTCCTTCTTTGACTGATCCATCTTGAACACCTTCAAGATCATGTCAAGGTATGTGCTCATTTGAAAGTACCATTAAGCGTTTTGATCTATCCTTATAGATCTTGATGCTCAATGTTCAAGCAGCTTAATCCAGGTTTTCTATTGAAAAACACTTTTCAAATAACCCTATATGCTTTCCAGAAATTCTACATCATTTCTGATCAACAATATGTCAACAACATATATACTCATCAGAAATTCTATAGTGCTCCCACTCACTTCTTTGGAAATACAAGTTTCTCATAACTTTGTATAAACCCAAAATCTTTGGTCATCTCATCAAAGTGTATATTCTGACTCCGAGATGCTTGCTCTAGTCCAAGGAAGGATCGCTAGAGCTAGCATACCTTTTAGCATCCTTAGGATCGACAAAACCTTTCTGATTGTATCACATACAACCTTTCCTTACGAAAACTGGTAAGGAAACTCGTTTTGACATCCATCTGCCAGATTTCATAAATGCAGCTAATGCTAACATGACTCCGACGGACTTAAGCATCGCCACGGATGAGAAAATCTCATTGTAGTCAACTCCTTGAACTTATGAAGAACTCTTCGCCACAAGTCAAGCTTCATAGATGGTGACATTACCGTCCACGTCCGTCTTCTTCTTAAAGATCCATTTATCCCAATGGCTTGCCGATCATCGGGAAAGTCCACCAAAGTCCATGCTTTGTTCTGATACATGGATCCTATCTCGGATTTCATGGCTTCTAACCATTTGTCGGAATATGGGCCCACCGTCGCATCTCCACAGCTCGTAGGTTCATTGTTGTCTAGCAACATGACCTTCAAGACAGGATTACTGTACCACTCTGAAGTAGTACGCATCCTTGTCACCCTACGAGGTACGGTAGTGACTTGATCCGAAACTTCATGATCACTATCATAAGCTTCTACTTCAATTGGTGTAGGCGCCACAGGAACAACTTCCTGTGTCCTGCTACACACTAGTTGAAGTGACGGTTCAATAACCTCATCAAGTCTCCACCATGCTCCCACTCAACTTTCCGAGACAAACTTTTCTCGAGAAAGGACCCGATTCAAGAAACAATCCCTATTGCTTTCGGATCTGAATTAGGAGGTATACCCAACTGTTTTGGGTGTCCTATGAAGATGCATTTTATCCGCTTTGGGTTCGAGCTTATCAACCTGAAACTTTTTCACATAAGCGTCGCAGCCCCAAACTTTTAAGAAACGACAACTTAGGTTTCTCCAAACCATAGTTCAAACGGTGTCGTCTCAACGGATTACGTGGTGCCCTATTAAAGTGAGTGCGGTTGTCTCTAATGCCTAACCCATGAACGATAGTGGTAATTCGATAAGAGACATCATGGTACGCACCATATCCAATAGGGTGCAACTATGATGTTCGGACACACCATCACACTATGGTGTTCCAGGCGGTATTAATTGTGAAACAATTTCCACAATGTCTTAATTGCGTGCCAAAGCTCGTAACTCAGATACTCATCTCTATGATCATATCATAGACATTTTATCCTCTTGTCACGATGATCTTCAACTTCACTCTGAAATTACTTGAACCATTCAATAATTCAGACTTGTGTTTCATCAAGTAAATATACTCAGTATCTACTCAAATCATCCGTGAAGTAAGAACATAACGATATCCACTGCGTGCCTCAGCACTCATTGGACTGCACACATCAAAATGTATTACTTCCAACAAGTTGCTTTCTTGTTCCATTTTACTGAAAACGAGGCTTTCAGTCATCTTGCCCATGTGGTATGATTTGCATGTCTCAAGTGATTCAAAATCAAGTGAGTCCAAACGGTCCATTTGCATGGAGTTTCTTCATGCATATACACCAATAGACATGGTTCACATGTCTCAAACTTTTCAAAAACGAGTGAGTCCAAAGATCCATCAACATGGAGCTTCTTCATGCGTTTTATACCAATATGACTTACATGGCAGTGCCACAAGTAGGTGGTACTATCATTACTATCTTATATCTTTTGGCATGAACATGTGTATCACTACGATCGAGATTCAATAAACCATTCATTTTAGGTGCAAGACCATTGAAGGTATTATTCAAATAAACAGAGTAACCATTATTCTCCTTAAATGAATAACCGTATTGCGATAGACATAATCCAATCATGTCTATGCTCAACGCAAACACCAAATAACAATTATTTAGGTTTAACACCAATCTCGATGGTAGAGGGAGCGTGCGATGCTTGATCACATCAACCTTGGAAACACTTCCAACACATATCGTCAGCTCACCTTTAGCTAGTCTCCGTTTATTCCGTAGCTTTTATTTCGAGTTACTAACACTTAGCAACCGAACCGGTATCTAATACCCTAGTGCTACTAGGAGTACTAGTAAAGTACACATTAACATAATGTATATCCAATATACTTCTATCGACCTTGCCAGCCTTCTCATCTACCAAGTATCTAGGGTAATTCTGCTCCAGTGGCTGTTCCCCTTATTACAGAAGCACTTAGTCTCGGGTTTGGGTTCAACCTTGGGTTTCTTCACTAGAGCAGCAGCTGATTTGCCATTTCATGAAGTATCCCTTCTTGCCCTTGCCCTTCTTGAAACTAGTGGTTTCACTAGCCATCAACAATTGATGCTCCTTCTTGATTTCTACTTTCGCGGTGTCAAACATCGCAAATATTTAAAGGATCATCATATCTATCCCTGATATGTTATAGTTCATCACGAAGCTCTAGTAGCTTGGTGGCAATGACTTTGGAGAAACATCACTATCTCATTGGAAGATTAACTCCCACTCAATTCAAGTGATTGTGGTACTCAGAAAATCTGAGCACAAGCTCAACGATTGAGCTTTTCTCCCTTAGTTTGCAGGCTAAGAAACTCATCGGAGGTCTTATACCTCTTAATGTGGGCACGAGCCTGAAATCCCAATTTCAGCCCTCGAAACATCTCATATGTTTTGCAACGTTTCAAAATCATCTTCGGTGCCTCAACTCGAAACCGTTTAACATTACTGAACTATCACGTAGTTATCAAAACGTGTATGTCAGATGTTCGCAACATCCACAGACGATGTTAGAGGTCCAGCACACTGAGTGGTGCATTAAGGACATAAGCCTTCTTCAAAGCAACGAGGACAATCCTCAGTTTACAGACCTAGTCTGCATAATCGCTACTATCAACTTTCAACTAAATTTTCTCTAGGAACATATCTAAACAGTAGAACTAAAGCGCGAGCTTACGACATAATTTGCAAAGATCTTTTGACTATGTTTAGGATAATTGAGTTCATCTTATGAACTCCCACTCAGATAGACATCCCTCTAGTCATCTAAGTGATTACATGATCCGAGTCAACTAGGTTGTGTTCGATCATCACGTGAGACGGACTAGTCAACGTCGGTGAACATCTTCATGTTGATCGTATCTTCTATATGACTCATGCTCAACCTTTCGGTCTTCCGTGTTCCGAGGCCATGTATGTACATGCTAGGCTCGTCAAGTCAACCTAAGTGTATTGCGTGTGTAAATCTGGCTTACACCCGTTGTATTCGAACGTTAGAATCTATCACACCCGATCATCACGTGGTGCTTCGAAACAACGAACCTTCGCAACGGTGCACAGTTAGGGGGAACACTTTTCTTGAAATTATTACGAGGGATCATCTTATTTAAGCTACCGTTGTTCTAAGCAAATAAGATGCAAAAACATGATAAACATCACATGCAATCAAAAGTGACATGATATGGCCAATATCATTTTGCTCCTTTTGATCTCCATCTTCGGGGCTCCATGATCATCATCGTCACCGGCATGACACCATGATCTCCATCATCATGATCTCCATCATCGTGTCTCCATGAAGTTGTCTCGCCAACTATTACTTCTACTACTATGGCGAACGGTTTAGCAATAAAGTAAAGTAATTACATGGCGTTGTTCAATGACACGCATGTCATACAATAAATTAAGACAACTCCTATGGCTCCTGCCGGTTGTCATACTCATCGACATGCAAGTTGTGATTCCTATTTCAAGAACATGATCAATCTCATACATCACATATCATTCATCACATTCTTTTTGGCCATATCACACCACATAGCATACCCTGCAAAAACAAGTTAGACGTCCTCTAATTGTTGTTTGCATGTTTTACGTGGCTGCTATGGGTTTCTAGCAAGAACGTTTCTTACCTACGCAAAAACCACAACGTGATATGTCAATTGCTATTTACCCTTCATAAGGACCCTTTTCATTGAATCCGATCCGACTAAAGTGGGAGAGACTGGCACCCGCTAGCCACCTTATGCAACGAGTGCATGTCAGCCGGTGGAACCTGTCTCACGTAAGTGTACGTGTAAGGTCGGTCCGGGCCGCTTCATCCCACAATACCGTCAAAACAAGATTGGACTAGTAACGGTAAGCATATTGAACAAAATCAACGCCCACAACAACTTGTGTTCTACTCGTGCATAGAAACTACGCATAGACCTAGCTCATGATGCCACTATTGGGGAACGTAGCAGAAATTCAAAATTTTCTACGCATCACCAAGATCAATCTATGGAGATTCTAGCAACAAGAGAGGGAGAGGATGAGCATCTTCATACCCTTGAAGATCGCTAAGCGGAAGTGTTTCAAGAACGCGGATGATGGAGTCGTACTCGCGGCGATTCAAACCACCGAAGATCCGATCTAGCGCCGAACGGACAGCGCCTCCGCGTTCAACACACGTACAACTCGGGGACGTCTCCTCCTTCTTGATCCAACAAGGGGAGAGGAGAAGTTGAGGGAGAACTTCAACAGCACGATGGCTTGGTGGTGGTGGAGCTCGTGGTTCTCCAGCAGGGCTTCGCCAAGCACTACGGAGGAGGAGGAGGTGTTGGAGGAGGGAGAGGGCTGCGCCAAGGGAAGGGTGTCCAGCTTCCCTCTCTCTCCCTCACTATATATAGGGGTAAGGGGGTGGAGGAGGCTCCCTAGGGTTCCCTAGGGGAGGGGCGGCGGCCACAGGGGAAACCCTAGATGGGTTTGGGCGCCCCCACCCCCTAGGAAACTTGCCCCCCAAGCCGGGAGGGGGGGCTGCCCTAGGGGAGGCGCCCCCACCTCTCCTGGTTACGTGAGAGGGGCTGGGAGGGGCGCACCACCCCTTAGTGGGCTGGTTTGCCCCTTCCCCTTTGGCCCATGAGGCCCTCCAACACTTGTCGGGGCTCCCGAAACACCTTTCGGTCATGCTGGCCATAGCCTGGTACCCCCAGAACACTTCCGGACTCCAATACCCTTCGTCCAATATATCGATCTTCACCACCGGACCATTCCGGAACTCCTCGTGACGTCCGGGATCACATCCAGGACTCCTAACAACCTTCGGTAACCACATACTATTTCCCCTAACAACTCTAGCGTCACCGAACCTTAAGTGTGTAGACCCTACGGGTTCGGAAATCATGCAGACATGACCGAGACAACTCTCTGGCCAATAACCAACAGCGGGATCTGGATACCCATGTTGGCTCCCACATGTTCCACGATGATCTCATCGGATGAACCACGATGTCAAGGATTCAAGCAATCCCGTATACAATTCCCTTTGTCAACCGGTATAGTACTTGCCCGAGATTCGATCGTCGGTATCCCGATACCTTGTTCAATCTCGTTACCGGCAAGTCTCTTTACTCATTCCGTAACACATCATCCCGTGATCAACCCCTTGGTCACATTGTGCACATTATGATGATGTCCTACCGAGTGGGCCCAGAGATACCTCTCCATCACATGGAGTGACAAATCCCAATCTCGATTCGTGCCAACCCAACAGACACTTTCAGAGATACCCGTAGTGCACCTTTATAGCCACCCAGTTACGTTGTGACGTTTGGTACACCCAAAGCATTCCTACGGTATCCAGGAGTTGCACAATCTCATGGTCTAAGGAAATGATACTTGACATTAGAAAAGCTTTAGCATACGAACTACATGATCTTTGTGCTAGGCTTAGGATTGGGTCTTGTCCATCACATCATTCTCCTAATGATGTGATCCCGTTATCAACAACATCCAATGTCCATGGTCAGGAAACAGTAACCATCTATTGATCAACGAGCTAGTAACTAGAGGCTTACTAGGGACATAGTGTTGTCTATCTATCCACACATGTATCTGAGTTTCCTATCAATACAATTATAGCATGGATAATAAACGATTGTCATGAACAAGGAAATATAGTAATAATAACTAATTTATTATTGCCTCTAGGGCATATTTCCAACATGTATGTCCCCCCAAAGCCCTCCGCGTCTGGCCTTCAAAAAAGGCCATCGGACGAGTCCGACACCATATGGTGTACGGTCCGAGGAGCTGAAGGGTCTGCTCAGGCGAGCGTTTATCTCAGCAGACCACCGTGCGTTAATGAGTACGGTGATTGAAAGGATTTCATCCACTGAGAGCAGATTGCATGAAGCCGTCAGAAGTTTACTGACAGGTTTTGAGGTATGCAAAATGATGTACCTTCTGACAGTTCCGCATATAAAATGTGCCCTGTGTAGATAGTAGCCCCTGAGGCTCGGTGTGTTGTCAAAAATGACAGCGCACCGAGCATCATAATCCCAGGTATAATGTGTCGCCCTTCCTATACAGGTGGCGAAGGGTCTGGTGGCTGGCCGAACTGATGAATTTGCCGAACTAAAGCGGCAACTTGACGTGGCGGATGTCGAAATCGCGCTTGTCAATAGGCGACTTGGCGAGTCACAAGGTATGCAATTATCCCGCGGACACCTGGTAAGGGAGCTTGACGCCCATGCCTTACAACCAGTATGCTTGATGCAGATGGTGCTGCTGCCATGGAGAACCTGCGGGCGGAGCTCGCCCAAGCCAAGGAGCAGGCCAGAAAGAGTGAGGCGGCTGCCTTAAAGGTGGCCGAAGAGCTAAAAGCCGAACAGGCTGCTCACTTCCGAAGCAAGAAGGAGATGGCCGAGATGGCTGTGGAGTTGAAGAATGCTGCCGACCTCTGCAAGCTTCTTTAAAAAGAAGATCGGGCGAGACGAGAGGACCTGAAGAAGGCCATTGCCGAGGCCAAGGATGCTCGCTCTGCGATGAGAGCTATGAAGGAGGAGCTGCGTCAGGCCGGAGATATTGCGGCTGGAAAGCCCTTTCTGCTGCGGAGGAAATTCCTGGACCCTAATTATGCTCAGTTGGACCGGTTGTGGAGTGCGGAAGATGCTTATCTGTACTTGGCGGCAAGTGCGGCGGACGCGGCCAAACACTTCCGAGATCAAGAGGATCATGAAACAGGAAAGGTTTTTTGGTCGCGGTTCCATAATCCAGAGCGCCCACTTCCATTAACCGATCGCTTGGCCGAATGGGTGGAGCTGAATAGGTTATCCATACTTGCCATGAAGGATGTCGTGAGTCTTTTGTGGCTGAAAAGGCCTGAGCCGAAGAGTTATTTTGGCTTGGTGCAGCAGTTCCTTGGTGCGGTGCCGCATATCAATGCAATGAGGAGATCGGCATGCATAGAGGGTGCGCGGATGGCTCTTGCCCGTGTCAAGACATACTGGGCGGAGATGAAGGCTACCGATGTTGCAACCCAAGATTCGGACGGAAGCCGAGTACCTATCGAGCACTATTTTCAGGAAGTTCTGCCGGGCGCTCGTTTAATAGAGACGCAGTGCTCGAAGGATATTATGTTCGAATAAGATGTATTATTGTGAAACAATGTTTCGATGAAATATAGAAGCTTTTTATACTTGTGCTTTCTAGAATTAAAATACCTCCTGTGCGGCCTTTAATGTATATGTGTATATAACCTGAAAGATGGCAGTCTTCGGCTTCAGCCCCCACGCATATAATGCGGGGGTGTTTGCAAAAGGCGCATTTTCACACTTGATCCCGCGTCTTGGTCCTATAAAGGAGGTGGTAGCGTAGCAAACTAGGCAACCGGACTATAATGCTTTATCACTTTCACTTAGCCATAGGAGTTTGACAATGGGGCTACTATATAGCCCCTAGGGGCACCGCGCTCACCCGAATTCAGGGCGCGTATGTGCCTGACCGGGAAACGGCCCTTTGTCAATGCGGAGGAATCCTATAGATTCCGGCGTATCATCGAGTGGTTGACCAGTCTCACGCTATATCATGACAGTCAGTTTTCGGCTTTCTCTACTGAGGTGCTCGCCTGGCCAAACCGGGGCGCAATCGCAGTAGTTCTCCAGGTGTCGCGTTAGCCGATAGAGCGGAACGTAAGGCAGCAGAACACAGGAGCTGGGCAAACCCAACATTTGACCAAAGACATGATTCGGAGCTGATGCATATAAGGCCTAACTCGAGACGCCGAACACTCCCTAAGGTATTCGGTCTTTATAAAAATGGGCCGAACAACGCCCTTTGTAGTAAGCCCCTGGTGTCCAGGTACGCGCAAAATTCTGGCGTGGCCTATGCCAAAACTCCAGCCTCCTCCTCGGTTATAATAAGAAACCAGGGGATGTGTATCAACAAGAGACAGTAAAAAAGGTTTACGCAGGGTCTTAATCTGAAAAGAATCCTTGCAACGGGTCCCTACTGCACGTCTGCGCCCGTGTCTCCGTTGTGCCGTATCCTGGACGGGTGTCGCACGGTGTTCATCTGTAAAAGAGAGGAACTTAGTTGAAAAAGATCGTGCGAAAATGTACGTTATATTAAATAAACAAAGTACGTTTCAAAAAATGAATAAAATTGAGCTTTATTGTCCCTTGTTGTATATGCGCGGAGCCCCTTGTGCGGGGGTGTGCGGCTGGTAAGCCCCTATAAGTTTATGCCAGACTCGTCTAACCGTGTCCGGGGTCTGAACGACCTGTTTAGGTGCTTGAATTAGTGGAGCCGGATTAATGTGTGGCTGTCGAGGCAGTCACACAATCTTCCGCGCTCGAGGAACACTCGATATTTCCCTTTAAGGAGATGATGCCTTGTGGACCGGGCATTTTAAGTGTGAGGGATGCATAATGCATTATTGCGTTAAAGCGGACGAAAGATTCGCGCCCCAGTAGTGCTTGATAGCTACTTGTAAATGGGGTGAGGTGGAAGGTTAACTTTTCATGGTGGAAGTTGTCGGGTGAGCCGAACACAACTTCTAGCAATAGAGAGCCCGTACAATTGGCATATCGGCCTGGCATTACCCCTTGAAAGGAAGTGTTGCTATGGCGAATTTTGGTTGGGTCTATCCCCATTCTGCGGATTGTGTCCTGATGTAGCAGGTTTAGATCACTGCCGCCATCCATTAGGACTTGTTTAAATTGGAGTCCGTCGATTATCGGATCTAATATCAAGGCAGTCCATCCTGCGTTCTGGATACTTCTAGAGTAATCCTGATGGTCGAAGGTGTTTGGTTTTGACAACCAATGGCGGGACTCCTCTGGGATAGGCCGTATGGCACGTATCTCTATGGGCGCCGTTCTGTTTTTCCCTTGTGTCATGTAAAGTGAGTTTACTGTTTTGACTTCTTGTGGGAAATTCTTTTGTTTTCCGGTGCTCAGCTTGTGGGGTTCGTCATCGTCCTCGCTTGGTGTGTCGAGCCCCTTGTGTTCGGCGTTGAGTCTGCCGGACTACTTGAAGACCCAACAATCTCTGTGGGTATGATTTCCAGGCTTCCCGGGGGTACTATGGATTTGGCATACCTTGTCCAAGATTTTGTTTAAGTTAGATAGCTCGTCCCTGTTATCCTTGAGGGGCAGTTTTTTATGATTCTGCTGTGAGCTTTTGTATCCGGCGTTGACTGCCGTGCTCTTCGGGCTGTTGCCCTTGGTCCGGCACTGGTCCTTGCTGCGTCGCGGTTTCCCATTTCCATCCCTAACTTCGGATGTACTTGGGTCGCTGGTACTGCATCTTGCCAGCCAGCTATCCTCTCCCGCGCAAAAGCGGGTCACGAGGCTTGTTAATGCGGCCATTGTTCTTGGCTTTTCTTGGCCGAGGTGTCTGGCGAGCCATTCATCTCGGACGTTGTGTTTGAAAGCTGCTAAGGTTTCGGCGTCCAGACAGTCGACTATTTGGTTCTTTTTAGTAAGGAATCTGTTCCAGAATTTTCGGGCTGACTCTCCGAATTGTTGAGTTATGTGACTTAAATCGTCTGCATCCGGAGGTCGGACATAGGACCCTTGAAAATTTGCCCGAAAAGCATCCTCGAGCTCTTCCCAACTTCCAATGGTGTTTTCGGGGAGGCTTTTGAGCCAATGTCGATCTGGCCCTTTGAGCTTGAGGGGTAAGTATTTTATGGCGTGGAGGTCATCTCCTCTGGCCATGTGTATGTGGAGGATGTAATCCTCAATCCAGACTCCAGGGTCTGTTGTTCCGTCATATGCCTCTATGTTTACGGGCTTGAATCCCGCTAGAAATTCATGATCCAGAAGCTCATCGGTGAAACATAGGGGATGTGCGGCACCCCTGTATTTAGGTATACCGTAATATTCGGATACTTGACGTGTTGCATTGCTTACTAGAGCTTGCTTTCTTGGCCTGTAGATGGATCTAATTGGGCCATCTTTTTGATGCGAATCCATGTGCGGATCGCGTGCCGGCTTGTGTGCGGTGCCGTTTGCCGCTCTATGTTTGCCATGGGGTTGTCTATCCGACCGGGTGGTCTCCTTGTTCTTTGATTGTGGTGGCTCTACGGCCTCCTCATCAAACTCTGGCAGTAGTTTTCGCTTCGGGTAGCTCTTTGTTCGACGACTGTTGCCGTATTTGTCTGCAGTGTTGAGTACTTTGCTCCATATGGTTCTGAGCGCATCCTCCGCTGTTTTGAGCTTCCGCTTCTGCTTTTTCAGGATACATGTAGTGGCGACGAGCCTTTTGTGGAGGTTCTTCTGCTCCGGTAACTTGTCTGGCGTGAGATCGCCCGGACTGTTATCTTCGCCGGGGATGGATTGTTTATCCATGTTGTCCTGTTCGGAGGGTTGCTCGATAGCATGTTCGCCGTCCACCGGTTCGCCCTGCTCTATGGCTGGGTCTGTATGGCTGCTGTCTTTGTCGAGGCGGGATTTTGAGCGGCGCTTGCGTCGCCGTTTTGACTGATTTTCGAGGGAATGATCCCTCGTGGTGTCCCGTTGTTCCTCGTCGTCGCTTCCTTTAGGTGTGTCCACCATGTATACATCATGATATGAGGTGGCTGTCCAGTGCCCTATAGGTGCTGGTTCATGTTTGTCTTCTACATTGTCGTCCATACCGTCGATGTCTTCGGAATTGAAGCCGAGCACGTCATTTAAACTTTCGACAGTGGCTACGAAGTGGGTGGTGGGTGGGCTTCAAATTTCTTCATCGTCCGCATCCCAACCTTCCTGACCATAGTCCGGCCAGGACTCTCCTGATAGAGAGAGAGAGACTCTAGTGAATTTAGGATGTCGCCAAAGGGCGAGTGCTGAAAGATGTCCGCAGCAGTGAACTCCATGATCGGCGCCCAATCGGATTCGATTGGTAGGGGCGCGGCAGGTTCGGAGTCCGGCGAGGAGTCCGGCACCTTAGAGTCACAGGCTTCGCAAAGGACAGGGTTGGTGTTCGGCTCAATCGCCGCAGAGATTGCAGCCCCCGAGGTGGTGTCCAGCCACCCGTCCTCGATCGGTGCAGTAGGCTCTGAGCTAAAGGTCGGAGCAGACTCTGGTGCGGCCTCCAGGGCACTGTTCAGCGGCAGAGCTAGATCATGCGTGACAGTGCGGCGCGCTTGGCTGTGGCTCGAACCCGTCGAAGATCAAATCTCCGCGGGCGTTCGCCGTGTAGTTTAAACTTGCAAATCTGACCTGATGGCCAGGGGCGTAGCTTTCAATCTGCTCCAGATGGCCAAGCGAATTGGCCGCAGTGCAAAGCCGCCGAATACGAAGATCTGTCCAGGGAGAAAAGTCTCACCCTGGACCGCATCGTTGTTGATGATCGAAGGAGCCATCGGGCCTAAAGATGACGACACAGAGGAACTCTCAATGAAAGCACCAATGTCGGTGTCAAAACCGGCGGATCTCGGGTAGGGGGTCCCGAACTGTGCGTCTAGGCAGATGGTAACAGGAGACAAGGGACACGATGTTTTTACCCAGGTTCGGGCCCTCTCGATGGAGGTAAAACCCTACTCCTGCTTGATTGATATTGAAGATATGGGTAGTACAAGAGTAGATCTACCACGAGATCAGAGAGGCTAAACCCTAGAAGCTAGCCTATGGTATGATTTTTGTTCATCCTACGGACTAAAACCCTAAGATTTATATAGACACCGAAGAGGGTTAGGGTTACACAGAGTCGGTTACAATGGTAGGAGATCTACATATCCGTATCGCCAAGCTTGCCTTCCACGCCAAGGAAAGTCCCATCCGGACACGGGACGAAGTCTTCAATCTTGTATCGTCATAGTCTAGGAGTCCGGCGGAAGATGATAGTTCTGCTATCCGGACACCCCCTAGTCCGGGACTCCCTCACTCTGTATGTGCAATTATTTACTGTGCACTACATTTCATCAATCCAGTTTTAAACATACCGATAGGAATGCACCTATTTGCTTGCTGTTAAGCCTATTATAGCTAGCATATGCCTCTTTTAAAGTTTTTTGATTGTTCTGTTGTTTGTAGTTAGCATATGTCCAGTTTCAAATGCTATCTTTGGTTGTTCGTAGTATGCCTTGTTTATTCCAGTTATTCACAACGTGATGTACTATATGTGCAAGTATGAACTGTGTAGTTCAATTTCATCAGTACCAGTTTCAACAATAGCACTATAGCCCTATTTGCTTTGGATTCTGGGACCAGATTCAGCTTTGCCAGCGAAGCCGGATCTGGAATCAGAAACAAACAACTATTTTGAACCAGCTTTGCAAGTGAAGCTAAATATGGATTTGGGTCATTTTTAGTGCAATTTCCTGAAGCACCTCAAAGTGTACTTCGGTGGTGAAGCTGATTCACAGAAACAACTTCACCACTGAAGAGAATCCATAGGTGATTAAAATCCAAGAAAAGCTAAAACAAACTGGGCATGAATGACTACGTTTGGTTGCTGCATCTTGTAGTTAAACACGCCTTTCCATTTTTATTTAACAATAACCAGTGTACTTAGACCGGCACAATACCGGTTTGAATGACTATGTTTGCTTGTTATTAAATGTTAGGCCTGTTGCAGTTAACACACCTTTTCACTTGTTTTGCTTTATTAGTGTGCTTAAACCCGCACACTGAAGCTATCTTTTGGAGATTATTTTGTCTGCCATGGATAATTTTGGTTGATGTTTAGCCTGTTGTGCTTAACATGCTTCTCGATGTACCTACACAGGACAATTTTGGGAACGACTACTATTTTCCATCAAGGTTAGTTTCATCCCATGGTTTATATGTGCTCACTGTTTAGAATATGGGTAGCTGGTACCATATAGGCCGGGGGTTGGTAAGGGACTAATCAGTGAATCGAACTTTTAATTGAATATATCTGCAACCCATTTATTGTTAGGTTAACTAGGGCGATATGCAATATATCTGAGGCTACATAGCAACATGTACTGTACTTAATGACTACATATGCAATCCTAGGCTACATAGAAACAAGGAAGAGTGTTATCTTAATGTTCTAATGATGTCTAGATACACGTAAAAGAGCAGCAGCAACAACAACAACAACACAACCATGTTTGTATACTCAACTTATCTTAGAGCTTAGAGTTAGTTTATAGCTCATGACTAACCCTAAACTAAATCCATCAAAAGAGGTGTTTGGATGATAGGGTTAGATACTTAGATTGACAATAAATGCACTAGGAGAAGTAGCTCCAATTAGCACCTCTTGGGTTGGATAGTTTTTTGGGTGGGTTATATATGTAACTAGCTCAAACTAGCCCTCATGTTTAGATATACTTTAGGTCTATTTGAGCCCGAACTAGCTCAAACTAACTCTAACCCATGGATACAACAGTTAATCAGCCGATAATTTGTAAGAATGCAATAAACTCCTTCCATCTCATAATATAAGATGTTAATTCATCTAATATGTGAGTATATTGGATGTTATAAGATATTATAAAAGGGTGTTGTACTACATCATTGTGCAATTGGTGTTTAGCTTCTAATATTAACTTGGTGCTTTTAGGTACATATTACATTGGTGAAGATCTGCGCTTCGACCCTTTATACATATGGGGAAATGAGATATCGATGAAGCAACATCAAGTGAGGAAGCTGATAAAGATTGTTAGTAAAATGAGTCAAAAGATGTCAATTAAACTATTTTTTTACACTTTATCCAATACAACAACAAACTGCAGAATGGTAAGTAAGAACTCTGCAACCTTCTTTTTACTGCCCATAATGAGTTGTGTTAGATGACAATGTCTGAATCTTTTTTCCTTTGCAGTGGTTCCCAAAGCAGTTTACTAAAGATTACCTCTCAAACTACATGATTGGTGGGCATGCAAAGGTTAAAGTATTTCGACCAGAACACGATGATTATCTAGATGTTTTCATGAAGACCGTGAAGGATGGGCGGTCGGCCATCACAAGGGGTTGGACTAGAGTCGTGCGTGCCTTCTGCATGCAGGAGGGCACAATATGGGCATTCCGCTTCACCTTGTTCAGCAACCAGAATGTATTTCGCCTCTTTCTTTACCATCTTTAATAGTACAAGTATACAACTGTGGTTCATCATTCTTTATTTGGTTCTTATGTAATTCTTGATGCGTACCTATGAATCGAATAATGCATTGGTTATCTGAACCTGATGGATATGAATAAAGCTATAACATACATTCAATTTCAATTTCAATTTGATATAGCAGCAATTAAATTATGATGAAATTATGCTCTCCAGGTTGTTACGGCACACACGGTTGGTAAAACACAAACGTTTGCGATATACACCATAATCCGAGACGGTTCATAGAGAGGAAACGTGTCGGGGAAACTGATCCATGAACACCTATGGGACCGGCGGACCGAGCCCCTTTCGGTTCGGCGGGGGGGGGGGGGGGGCGGAGATCGCGCGAAGAGCAGATCGAGGCGAAGCACACGAGCGATTTACCCAGCTTCGGAGCTCTCCGGAGAGATAATACTCCTACTGTTGCATGTCTGAGTGTATTGAGTTCTTACTCGGGAGCGCTGAGTGCTACAGTACACACTAGCTGCTAACGAGACCGAGCGTGAGTATTTTTCTGCCTTCGAACCCCCCTCTACGTTGCGCATGGGCCTCCTTTTATATGCTCAAGGGGTCACCGATAGGTGGCAACGCAGACAAGGGTAAAAATGGAAAGGTCTTGCGGTTGGTACAACTACCTGTACAGTGTATCATACCTAACCCTGACGGCAGGGGACAAAGGCATTAAATGCCCGTCTGCGTCGCCCAAATAGTGCAAAAAGGGACCGTCAGGGACGCCACCGCTTGCCATGATGGCAATCTTGTCAGCGTCGCTTGCCACCGCGCACCGCTGGCTGCACAGCCTCCTGCCACGCGCGCCTCGAAAGGTCCCAGGGCGACACGTTGGTGGATGTGCTGGAGCGCGGGTACAGAGTGGTAGCTTGCCGCGGCGAGCGCCTTGCCGCGGTCGTTGTCTTGTCGTGTCCGGAAGCTTGTCGCTCACCGGGCCTCACCGGGACGCGTGGCGTGTCGCGGCAAGTTCCTTGAGATGCCTTGGTTGGCCTTCCCGGCAAGCTCCTCTTGCCGGGGCCTTGTCTCCTTGGCTTGAATACTTTGTTCTTGAATGGCTCCAAAGGAACCACGGAGGACCTTGGCGGTCACCCGGCAAGCCTTGCCGCGGGGTGCTGCGACTGCCCGTGCACAAGTTCGGGATACTAGGGTACCCCTACTCTAGTACACCGACAGGAGCCCCCGGGCCTGGGCCACACACGGTGCCGAGCGCTATTGGGCCAGGCCCAAAACAGGGCACGGGCACGCGCGTACTGGGTTACGTCGTATCTTACTCCGTATCCACCGCGCCCTCCCCGAATGGCACGCGTCGAATGCGGCGTCGTGGGAGAGATCGTGGGTGGTTTCTTTATTTGGAAAGATGGAACGTCCTCCCCCTCCCTCTTTATAAGCAGGGGAAACAGGGGCAGTTCGCTCATCTCGCCGGTTGCTATTCCAATCTCAGAAACCTCCGCCGCCCCTCCCTTCTTCCCAAAGCTGAAAGAGAGCAGCGCTCCGCCCCCCATCGCCACCAGCACCACCAACGCCGTCGATCTCCCCCACCACCTCCGCCATGGCTCCGAAAGCCGACAAGGGGAAGGGCGTGAAGTCGACCGAGGCGCAGCGGCTCGCGGCGCTGCGAAAGGAGCAGGCAACCTTCCCCCCCAAGCTCGCCACGAAGGAGCTGAGGGAGTATTACTACCTCTTCTGGTCAACGGAGACGCGAGCGCATCCGCGCACGAAGGTACTCTCAGCCGCCGCTTCGGAACTGGCTCCGAATGGGTATCCCTTCTTCGCATTGTTCTTCTACTGCGGGCTCTGCCCGCCTTTCTCTGAGTTTTTCTGCGACATTATGAACACCTATGGGTTCCGCCTCCTTGACTTCACCCCCAATGCTGTTCTGACCATGGCAGTTTTCGCACATCTCTGCGAAAACTTTGTCGGAGTCTATCCAAATGTAGCTCTTTTTCGCCACTTCTTTATGCCCCGAGTTGAGAGAGGGGAGCCTTTATCCGGCGGAATCGCCTGGATCTCGAGAGCTGGCAAGAAGGAAGCTTATCTGGAGGGAGAGCTCCGTGGCAAGTGGGAGGAATGGAGAGCAGACTGGTGCTGGATTGTCGAGGAGAACCCGCAGCCATTTACCGCCCAGCGCCAAGCCCCAGTAGCGCGCGGCAACGATTGGAGCAACGTGGCCCCGGAAGACGATAGGCTGAAGATTGCCGTCACCCGGATCCTACGCCTCAGGCTTGTCGGGCTCACTGTAGGCGCCGTTGGCGCAGATTTTCTTCGCCGCCGCATCGCCCCCTTGCAGGAGAGGAGGAGACCCGCCTGGGAGTTCCAGAATGCGGCGGACATCATGAGGCTGCGCCCGGGCCTCAACTTCAACTTCACTGTCCTGGAACTGGACTGGATGCTCCCGGAACTGTTCAAGCACGACCCTCAACATCCTGAAGTGTTCAGGTTGCCGAAGGGTGTCGTTCCGCTGTGCAACAACTCCTCGCTCGACTGCATCCGTGCAATGATGCCGCTGTGCGATTCGCATGGAATTGTCCCAACTTGGCCAGAACCTGCAGACGACATCGTGCAGGAGTTCTTTTACGGCTTGGTAGAAGTGCCAGTCCGCTCCGATGAACAGAAAAGCCTTACTCGTGACACCACCGATGCGGAGATGCAGCGCATCGCCACTAGGCTGGAACAGGCGGCGGCAGCCGCTGCCGCGGGCGAGTTTGGTGTAACGCCCCAGATCCGATGTGCCAGGTGTCTGCCAGTTATTCGCCGTCGTTGCCATGTCATTTCCTTGCGTGTTTCATTTTGTCATGTCATCATGTGCATCTCGTTTCGCATACATGTTTGTCTCATGCATCCGAGCATTTTCCCCGTTGTCCGTTTCGCATTCTATGTCATCCGGCGTCCCTTTTTGGCCTCTTCTCTTGTGCGGGTGTTAAACTTTCTTCGAATGGCCCGAGGTTTGCCAAGCGGCCTTGGTATAGCACCGGTAGACCGCCTGTCATGTTTCGTGCCATTTGGAGGTCGTTTGATACTCCAACGGTTAACCGGGTAACCGTAAATGCCTCTTTGAGTTGCAGCCCAACACCCCTTCCAAAGTGGCCCAAAACCCAGCTAACTCCCCTCCATGCTCTCGGTCGTTCGATCATGATCGCGTGGCCGAAAACCGATCCTCATTTGGACTCTCCTAGCTCCCTCTACCTATATATAGACCTTCCCCTCCGAAATTTTGGGTCCAAACCCTAGCCCCGCTCCTCTCCGCCGCCGGACATGTCCGCGTCGCGCCGGACATGTTCGCGCCGCCGCCCCGCGCCCAATCTCCGCCTGCCACGTGGCATCTCTGCCGCCACCCGCCGCCACGGCCCGGCGAGCCCGGATCGGGCCCGCCCGGCCCGTCCGCCGCCGCGCGCTGGCCGCGCGCCTCTGCCGCCCTCGCCCGCCGGTGCGACCCCGCCGCCCCGTCGCCGGCCCTCCGCCGCCGCCTCACCGGCGACCGCCGCCGCGCCTCCCCGCTCGCCGCCCCGAGCGCCGCGGGACCCCGCCGCCTCGCGCCTCGCGCCCGCTGTGCCCGCTCACCGTCCCCGCCGCCTCGCGTCTGCGCCGCCGGCCCCGCTCCCCGCCGGCGAGCTCCTCTGCTCGCGAGGCCAGCCGCCGCCCGCCGCCTCCCGCGCGGACCCGCGCCGGATCCCCGCCGCCTGGCCATCCTCCGGCCAGATCCGGGCCGGCGCCGCCCGGATCCGGCTGGCCCCGACTCCCTCCGGCCGTCCCCGACCTCTCCGGCAACGCCCGCGCACTCCGGCGAGTATCTCCAGCTGCGCCTCGGTTTCCGTGCGACCTAGATCTGGAGGTTGACTTTCCTCCCCTCTCAAAATCGCCTAAGTCCCGAATATTTTGCATAATCATGCCATGTTCATAGCATCGTATCTCTGCATCCGTAGCTCCGTTTCGTGTGTATGATATGTCAAATTGTTCGTCTCAATGAGTACCTCATTTCATTCCATTGCATAATTTCCATTTGAGCTCATCTTGATGCCCAAAATGCTGTTGGAAGAGTGCATGTTGATGTTAACCTGCTGAAACTGTTATAACTTGCTCATTTGTCATTTTTGCCATGATTGATGTGTGCATCCTATGAGGTTGATGTCTACATGTGTTTTGATCTATGCTATGCCATCTTTACAGGGGTGCCAACCATGTATTTTTGTGAGTTGTGTGCTGAGTGTATCCAGCTTGCTAAGGAGGGTACTTACTGTTGTTGTTTTCCTGGCAAATTCTGTTGTATTTTGTTGCTATGTAAACATGCTTCTACAAGTCATTTCGTGCATAATCTGGAGATGTTCTATAAACATGTTTTGATCTACATGTATTGCTCTTTACATTCTTGCCCTTGGTTGCAATTATAGCCTGCTGTAGCTTGTTGTAATCTTGCTCCAAAGTTGCTTGATAATGTTGCTGTCAGCCTGTTAACATTAAGTTCATTTGTTCCCATGTGTTTTGCTAGTGTTCCATGCACCCTATGAACTTGATCTTGCCATGCTTAACTTCATAAACATGCCTTCTTACTGTTGGTTGCCTTGTCATGCCATGTATTGCTCTGTGGTGAGTGGTTCAAGCTCACGAACATGCCTACTTATTGTTGTTCCTGCCATGTATGAATCTGTCATATAACTTGCCATGTTTACATGGGTGCCATCATATTTTCTATGCCTTTTGGCTCATGGTCAGTAAGGGACTTTTGATCTATACAATTAGTAGATTCATGCCATGCCTTTGTTTGCCATGATATGTTCCTGTAACATGTTGTTTGCTTGCTCTAAACATTGCAACCTGATGTTATTTCTGCTAAAGTCTGAAACTGTTATTATTTGCAATCTTACCATGTCTTTTGGAGCATGTTCTAGTTGTTTCTGGAGATAGCTCAGTGTTCATGTTTTGTTATGCTTTACCTGTACTTCATGCTCATGCCTTTTGTTATTATGTTGGGGTGCTGTAGCATGTTGTTTTGATGCTTGTAAGATGCCTAGTTGCTGTTATGGACAGATTGTTGCTATGACTTGAATAGAGTGTATGTGTTGCACCGTTGCTCCTTTTTGAGTGTGCTCTATATGAAACTTGCTTGATTTTGCATGTAGCTTCATATTATCATGTTGCATCCATGTTTTGAGGAGTTTGCTTGATGTTTGGGTGCATTTTGCATCAATGCCATGTTTAACGTGATTTGCTCATATCTTCTAGGCCGTAGCTCCGAATCTAATGAACTTTATATGTAACTTGACTAGAATTTCGTGTAGATCCTCTTGGTGCTCTTTAACTTGCTGTTTAACAACTTGAACATAAGGTTTATTCAGTTCTGGACCAATTTCGAAATTTGCATATGAGGACTTACCGGAATTGTTATATGTTGTTTCCGGCCTCATTTAAACTTGCTTTGATGTGTTGTTCTTGTTTGCATCATCTCTTGCCATGAGTAGCTTCATGTATCTTGGTCATGCATCATGCTTGTTGTGCATCATGCCTTGTTCATGTGTGGTGTGTTTACCATGTTGTGTGCTTCTTCTCGATAGTTCCCGTTTCGTTGCGATCGTGAGGATTCGTTCGTCTACGCTCGGTTCGTCTTCGTGGCTTCATCTTCTTCATGGAATCATTCTTCTTCCTAGCGGGATTTCAGGCAAGATGACCGCTACCCTGGATCTCACTACTATCATTTCTATGCTAGTTGCTTCGTTCTATCGTTATGCTGCGCTACCTATTACCTGTTTATCAAGCCATCCCATATTGCCATGAACCTCTAACCTTTGACACCATTCCTAGCAGACCATTGTTTGGCTATGTTACCGCTTTGCTCAGCCCCTCTTATAGCGTTGCTAGCTGCAGGTGAAGTTGAAGATTTCTCCATGGTGGACAGGGTTTATGTTGGGATATCACAATATCTCTTATATTATTAATGCATCTATATACTTGGTAAAGGGTGGAAGGCTCGGCCTTATGCCTGGTGTTTTGTTCCACTCTTGCCGCCCTAGTTTCCGTCATACCGGTGTTATGTTCCCGGATTTTGAGTTCCTTACGCGGTCGGGTGATTCATGGGACCCCCCTGACAGTTTGCTTTGAATAAAACTTGTCCAGCAAGGCCCAACCTTGGTTTTACCATTTGCCTCACCACCACCTACTTTTCCCTTGGGAGTAATTAACCCAAGGGTCATCTTTATTATAGCCCCCCCGGGCCAATGCTTGTCTAAGTGTTGGTCCAAACCAGAGCCACTTGCGGTGCCGCCCCTAGGAAACTTGGGGTATCATCGGTTGCCGTACGTAGTGTTCATCCGGTCGTGGCCTGAGACGAGATACGCGCGGCTACTATCAGGATGTCGGCATGCCGGGAGGTCTTGCTGGTCTTGTTTTACCATTGTCGAAATGTCTTGTAAACTGGGATTCCGAGACTGATCGGGTCTTCCTGGGAGAAGGTCTATTCCTTCGTTGATCGCGAGAGCTTGTCATGGGCTAAGTTGGGACACCCCTGCAGGGTATAAACTTTCGAGAGCTGTGCCCGCGGTTATGTGGCAGATGGGAATTTGTTAATGTCCGGCTGTAGATAACTTGACACGCCCAATACGCGACCCTATCCAAAAGGAACTCGAAGGTCCCACCAAGGATAGACCCGCATATTGAAACGCTTTTGCAAGGTGGATATCATTACATCAACATTACATAATAGATGGGGATACATACAAGAGGCATACAATGCCACACGAATACAACAACATCACATACAAGAACTACATCCGACTATGGATGAATCATAAACAGAAACTCAAACAATATCCACCCTGCTAGCCCAGGTTGCCGACCTGGAACCTATCCCCAGAACAAAGAAGAAGCAGAAGGAGAACTCCAAAACAAGCAAACATCACTCTCGCGTCATGATCATCGGATAAACCTGTACCTGCAACTGTTGTTGTAGTAATCTGTTGCTGCAGGTGAAGTTGAAGATTTCTCCATGGTGGACAGGGTTTATGTTGGGATATCACAATATCTCTTATATTATTAATGCATCTATATACTTGGTAAAGGGTGGAAGGCTCCGCCTTATGCCTGGTGTTTTGTTCCACTCTTGCCGCCCTAGTTTCCGTCATACCGGTGTTATGTTCCCGGATTTTGCGTTTCTTACGCGGTCGGGTGATTTATGGGACCCCCCTGACAGTTTGCTTTGAATAAAACTTGTCCAGCAAGGCCCAACCTTGGTTTTACCATTTGCCTCACCACCACCTACTTTTCCCTTGGGAGTAATTAACCCAAGGGTCATCTTTATTATAGCCCCCCCGGGCCAATGCTTGTCTAAGTGTTGGTCCAAACCAGAGCCACTTGCGGTGCCGCCCCTAGGCAACTTGGGGTATCGTCGGTTGCCGTACGTAGTGTTCATCCGGTCGTGGCCTGAGACGAGATATGCGCGGCTACTATCAGGATGTCGGCACGCCGGGAGGTCTTGCTGGTCTTGTTTTACCATTGTCGAAATGTCTTGTAAACCGGGATTCTGAGACTGATCGGGTCTTCCTGGGAGAAGGTCTATTCCTTCGTTGATCGCGAGAGCTTGTCATGGGCTAAGTTGGGACACCCCTGCAGGGTATAAACTTTCGAGAGCCGTGCCCGCGGTTATGTGGCAGATGGGAATTTGTTAATGTCCGGTTGTAGATAACTTGACACCAGATCCGAATTAAAATGCATCAACCGCGTGTGTAGCCGTGATGGTCTCTTCTCGGCGGAGTCCGGGAAGTGAACACGGTTTATGTGTTATGTTTGACGTAAGTAGGTGTTCAGGATCACCTCTTGATCATTGCTAGCTTCACGACTGTTCCGCTTGTTCTCTTCTCGCTCTTATTTGCGTTGGTTAGCCACCATATCATGCTTAGTCGCTGCTGCAACCTCACCACTTTACCCCTTCCTTGCCCATTAAGCTTTGCTAGTCTTGATACCCATGGTAATGGGATTGCTGAGTCCTCGTGGCTCACAGGTTACTACAACAACAGTTGCAGGTACAGGTTTATCCGATGATCATGATGCGAGAGCGATGTTTGCTTGTTTTGGAGTTCTCCTTCTGCTTCTTCTTTGTTCAGGGGATAGGTTCCAGGTCGGCAACCTGGGCTAGCAGGGTGGATATTGTTTGAGTTTCTGTTTATGATTCATCCGTTGTCGGATGTAGTTCTTGTATGTGATGTTGTTGTATTCGTGTGGCATTGTATGCCTCTTGTATGTATCCCCATCTATTATGTAATGTTGATGTAATGATATCCACCTTGCAAAAGCGTTTCAATATGCGGGTCTATCCTTGGTGGGACCTTCGAGTTCCTTTTGGATAGGGTCGCGTATTGGGCGTGACAAGTTGGTATCAGAGCCTCGACCGACCCTAGGAGCCCCCTTGATTGATCGTGTAGTTTAGCCGTTGTTGAGTCTAGAAGAAAACTGATTTCCGAGTCTAGTTATATCGGAGAGTAGGAATTCTTTTTACTCCTCTGCCCCTTCGTCGCTCTGGTGAGGAATCCTGACGTAGGTGTTTTGAATTACTCCTCTTCCCCTTCAAATTTTTCTTTAGGATCACGCGGTTAGTTTTCGTTCGTTGTCCATCCTCTTTTGTCCAGCGCAATCCTCGTCAAGCTAATTCAAACCTCTCTCTCTTTGGGAGATCAATCCTCAGCTCTTTTCGATCGATGTTGTTTCCCTGTCCGAAGTTGTCCTTGTTTTTCCCACCCACCCACCCTTTTTCTTCTCAAAACCGGAGTCCGTAATCGAGTATCCATCTTACTCGTGCGAAGTCTTTGCCTTCTTTCTTCATTGAATTCAACCGGTGTTTTCTCTTCAAGTTATTCGTCGGTTTCCCCTTCCAAGTTGCCTTTGTTTTTCTCGCCCTCCCACCCTCTTCTTCCCGGAGCCTGAGTCCCTTTCGAGCGTCAATTCCATTCATGTGGAGCCTCTTCAGTCTTCCCTCAATTATCTCAACCGGTGAATTCTCGTCTCGTTTGACATTCTTCATCTCTTTTTCTTTTTCGGTGCACTCAATTCAAGTTTTTCGGGTTGATCACATTCTTTTCCTTGGATCAAGTGTTTTCCCTGCTCGTTCGCCTCTCGCCATTTAATCATCCCGGAGTTCGGAAGATATCTTAGGAGATTCGTCTGTGTTCCAATTAATTCGAGGTTACCACCTCATTCAAATATTTCAATCATTCCGGTGCATTCATCTATCTTTTCAACAATCCTTTTTCAATGGTGTTATCTCTCCAGTGGGCCCTAACCCACATGTCTTTTCCCAGGATCTTACCTGACTCTTCTAATTCCCCCGGAGTTATTCTCAATTCTTTTCAAAGTGTGACGTAAGAATGAATCCCATCAGTCACATGCCTTTTCCAAGATTGATTTCAAATCATTTCATTGTTGGCTCAACCTCTTCGCTTTTCATTCCTCCGGAGTATCTCAGTAATTTTAATGGTGTTTCTCGCCATCATTGAAGACCAAAGAAGAGATTTCTCTTAAATTTTGTCCGTTCTCCCGGAGATTCGCGGTGCTAGCTCGATGTTATCCTATCTATTTGTTTCCATTCTTGCAAATTCTTGTCATCCATCCGGAGCATTTCAGGAGTTGCTTTCTCTCTCGATCATCCGGAGGCCATCGTTCTAGAAGAATTCTTCGTCCTCACATTTCAGATACTGTTATCCAGTTATCTCGGTGCTTCATTCAAGTATTCTTCAATCAGTTCGCGATCTCTTCGTTCTTTTGCATCTGAATTCCCTCAAGCATTTTTGTTTTTTCTAATTCTTCCCAGTGATTCATTCTCTTTCTTCAGTCATTTTGAATTCTCACGGTGGTTCTTTCAGATTCTTTTCCTTGATTATCTTTTTAATTCATTCGATCTTTTCAATCCTACCGGTGGTTCATGAAGACCTTCTCAAGTTTGCGATATGTCACTTCTCAATCCTTTTCAAGGAGAATAAGTAATATGCAAAATCTATTGTTGGTCATCAATTTAATTTGATGAACGATAAGCATACAATAAATCTTATTCTTATTTCTTCCAAGTGATTAATCCCTTCCTTCGGAGTTTGTGCTTGATGAATAAATTCTAGTTCCAAGTGTTTTCATCTTTTCTTTTCCGGAGTTCAATTTCGCAGACAATTTCGTAGGAACCTCCATCTAAATCACCGCAAGGCTCATCTTATTCTTTCATCCTTCATTCTATCTCACCATACTTTTGTTACCGGAGTTCTTCATGCTGGTTCTTCATGATTTATTTCATTCTTCAAGAGTTCATCAAGATTTTATTGGTGGAGTTCAAGTATATTTTCTTCTCGCGTCTCGAAGTGCAATTAATTCTCCGTATTCTTTTGAAGTGGAGTTTTGCATTTCTTTGTTCTTCTCAGCTATTTAATCATTTCCGTTTGTGGTCGGTTATCACCTCATAATTTCTGAGATGTTATCCATAAATCCACAACAAGCTTATTCTTTTCGTTGTTGATTTTCTCAACAACTCCGTTCAATCTTTTCTTCTAAGGTTGCTTTCAATTTCATTCGTGGCACAAGTTGTCATATTCTTATCCGTTCTTTTCATTCAACTCTTTCAATTCTTTCCGGAGGTTTTGTGTCATGTCTTCATCAAGTATCATTCCATCCTCTCTAGCTCGTGTTCTATTTTTTTCCATGTTTAGCCAGAGTGCTACCTAAATCTTTTCAGTCTTATTCGTTTATTTTCTCCTTCTAACCACTCCGGTTAGAACGAGTCGTTTCATAGTCTATCTGATTCAGTGAGCTTTCGATTCTCGTCATTCTCGCCGTTCCTCTCTTATTCTCGAGTGCTCTCGATCCTTTGCTTCTTCTCTTGAGTTCTTGTTTCACCTCATCTTTTCCCTTCTGTCTCGGTCCTAAGATCTCGGGACGAGATCTCTTGTTAGTGGAGGAGTGTTGTAACGCCTCGGATCCGATGCGCCAGGTGTCCGCCAGTTATTCGCTGTCATTGCCATGTCATTTGCTAGCGTGTTGCATTTTGTCATGTCATCATGTGCACCTCATTTTGCATACATGTTCGTCTCATGCATCCGAGCATTTTCCCCGTTGTCCGTTTCGCATTCCGGCACTCCTATGTCATCCGGCGTTCCTTTTTGGCCTCTTCTCTTGTGCGGGTGTTAAACTTTCTCGGAATGGCCCGAGGTTTGCCAAGCGGCCTTGGTATAGCACCGGTAGACCGCCTGTCAAGTTTCGTGCCATTTGGAGGTCGTTTGATACTCCAACGGTTAACCGGGTAACTATAAAAGCCTCTTTGAGTTGCAGCCCAACACCCCTTCCAAAGTGGCCCAAAACCCAGCTAACTCCCCTCCATGCTCTCGGTCGTTCGATCACGATCGCGTGGCCGAAAACCGCTCCTCATTTGGACTCTCCTAGCTCCCTCTACCTATATATAGACCTTCCCCTCCGAAATTTTGGGTCCAAACCCTAGTCCCGCTCCTCTCCGCCGCCGGAAATGTCCGCGTCGCGCCGGACATGTCCGTGCCGCCGCCCCGCGCCCAATCTCCGCCTGCCACGTGGCATCTCCGCCGCCACCCGCTGCCGCGGCCCGACGAGCCCGGATCGGGCTCGCCCGGCCCGTCCGCCGCCGCGCGCAGGCCGCGCGCCTCTGCCGCCCTCGCCCGCCGGCGCGACCCCGCCGCCCGGTCGCCGGCCCTCCGCCGCTGCCTCGCCGGCGACCGCCGCCGCGCCTCCCCGCTCGCCGCCCTGAGCGCCCCGGGACCCCGCCGCCTCGCGCCCCGCGCCCGCTGTGCCCGCTCACCGTCCCCGCCGCCTCGCGTCTGCGCCGCCGGCCCCGCTCCGCGCCGGCGAGCTCCTCTGCTCGCGAGGCTGGCCGCCTCCCGCGCGGACCCGCGCCGGATCCCCGCCGCCTGGCCATCCTTCGGCCAGATCTGGGCCGGCGCCGCCCGGATCCGGCCGGCCCCGACTCCCTCCGGCCGTCCCCGACCTCTCCGGCGAGTATCTCCGGCTGCGCCTCGGTTTCCGTGCGACCTAGATCTGGAGGTTGACTTCCCCCCCCTCTCAAAATCGCCTAAGTCCCGAATATTTTGCATAATCATGCCATGTTCATAGCATCGTATCTCTGCATCCGTATCTCCGTTTCGTGCGTATGATATGTCAAATTGTTCGTCTCGACGAGTACCTCATTTCATTCCATTGCATAATTTCCATTTGAGCTCATCTTGACGCCCGAAATGCTGTTGGAAGAGTGCATGTTGATGTTAACCTGCTGAAACTATTATAACTTGCTCATTTGTCATTTTTGCCATGATTGATGTGTGCATCCTATGAGGTTGATGTCTACATGTGTTTTGATCTATGATATGCCATCTTTCCAGGGGTGCCAACCATGTATTTTTGTGAGTTGTGTGCTGAGTGTATCCAGCTTGCTAAGGAGGGTACTTGCCGTTGCTGTTTTCCTGGCAGATTCTGTTGTATTTTGTTGCTATGTAAACATGCTTCTACAAGTCATTTCGTGCATAATATGGAGATGTTCTATAAACATGTTTTGATCTACATGTATTGCTCTTTCCTTTCTTGCCCTTGGTTGCAATTATAGCCTGTTGTAGCTTGTTGTAATCTTGCTCCAAAGTTGCTTGATAATGTTGCTGTCAGCCTGTTAACATTAAGTTCACTTGTTCCCATATGTTTTGCTAGTGTTCCATGCACCCTATGAATTTGATCTTGCCATGCTTAACTTCATAAACATGCCTTCTTACTGTTGGTTGCCTTGCCATGCCATGTATTGCTCTATGGTGAGTGGTTCAAGCTCACGAACATGCCTACTTATTGTTGTTCCTGCCATGTATGAATCTGTCATATAACTTGCCATGTTTACATGGGTGCCATCATATTTTATATGACTTTTGGCTCATGGTCAGTAAGGGACTTTTGATTTATGCAATTAGTAGATTCATGTCATGCCTTTGTTTGCCATGATATGTTCCTGTAACATGTTGTTTGCTTGCTCTAAACATTGCAACCTGATGTTATTTCTGCTAAAGTCTGAAACTGTTATTATTTGCAATCTTGCCATGTCTTTTGGAGCATGTTCTAGTTGTTTCTGGAGATAGCTCAGTGTTCATGTTTTGTTATGCTTTACCTGTACTTCATGCTCATGCCTTTTGTTATTATGTTGGGGTGCTGTAGCATGTTGTTTTGATGCTTGTAAGATGCCTAGTTGCTGTTATGGACAGATTGTTGGTATGACTTGTATAGAGTGTATGTGTTGCACCGTTGCTCCTTTTTGAGTGTGCTCTATATGAAACTTGCTTGATTTTGCATGTAGCTTCATATTATCATGTTGCATCCATGTTTTGAGGAGTTTGCTTGATGTTTGGGTGCATTTTGCATCAATGCCATGTTTAACGTGATTTGCTCATATCTTCTAGGCCGTAGCTCGGAATCTAATGAACTTTATATGTAACTTGACTAGAATTTCGTGTAGATCCTCTTGGTGCTCTTTAACTTGCTGTTTAACAACTTGAACATAAGGTTTATTCAGTTCTGGACCAATTTCGAAATTTGCATATGAGGACTTACCGGAATTGTTATATGTTGTTTCCGGCCTCATTTAAACTTGCTTTGATGTGTTGTTCTTGTTTGCATCATCTCTTTCCATGAGTAGCTTCATGTATCTTGGTCATGCATCATGCTTGTTGTGCATCATGCCTTGTTCATGTGTGGTGTGTTTACCATGTTGTGTGCTTCTTCTCGATAGTTCCCGTTTCACTGCGATCGTGAGGATTCGTTCGTCTACGCTCGGTTCATCTTCGTGGCTTCATCTTCTTCATGGACTCATTCTTCTTCCTAGCGGGATTTCAGGCAAGATGACCGCTACCCTGGATCTCACTACTATCATTGCTATGCTAGTTGCTTTGTTCTATCGTTATGCTGCGCTACCTATTACCTGTTTATCAAGCCATCCCATATTGCCATGAACCTCTAACCTTTGACACCATTCCTAGCAAACCATTGTTTGGCTATGTTACCACTTTGCTCAGCCCCTCTTATAGCATTGCTAGCTGCAGGTGAAGTTGAAGATTTCTCCATGGTGGACAGGGTTTATGTTGGGATATCACAATATCTCTTATATTATTAATGCATCTATATACTTGGTAAAGGGTGGAAGGCTCGGCCTTATGCCTGGTGTTTTGTTCCACTCTTGCCGCCCTAGTTTCCGTCATACCGGTGTTATGTTCCCGGATTTTGCGTTCCTTACGCGGTCGGGTGATTTATGGGACCCCCCTGACAGTTTGCTTTGAATAAAACTTGCCAGCAAGGCCCAACCTTGGTTTTACCATTTGCCTCACCACCACCTACTTTTCCCTTGGGAGTAATTAACCCAAGGGTCACCTTTATTATAGCCCCCCCGGGCCAATGCTTGTCTAAGTGTTGGTCCAAACTAGAGCCACTTGCGGTGCCGCCCCTAGGCAACTTGGGGCATCGTCGGTTGACGTACGTAGTGTTCATCCGGTCGTGGCCTGAGACAAGATACGCGCGGCTACTATCAGGATGTCGGCACGCCGGGAGGTCTTGCTGGTCTTGTTTTACCATTGTCGAAATGTCTTGTAAACCGGGATTCCGAGACTGATCGGGTCTTCCTGGGAGAAGGTCTATTCCTTCGTTGATCGCGAGAGCTTGTCATGGGCTAAGTTGGGACACCCCTGCAGGGTATAAACTTTCAAGAGCCGTGCCCGCGGTTATGTGGCAGATGGGAATTTGTTAATGTCCGGTTGTAGATAACTTGACACTAGATCCGAATTAAAATGCATTAACCGCGTGTGTAGCCGTGGTGGTCTCTTCTCGGCGGAGTCCGGGAAGTGAACATGGTTTCTGTGTTATGTTTGACGTAAGTAGGTGTTCAGGATCACCTCTTGATCATTTCTAGCTTCACGACCGTTCCGCTTGTTCTCTTCTCGCTCTTATTTGCGTTGGTTAGCCACCATATCATGCTTAGTCGCTGCTGCAACCTCACCACTTTACCCCTTCCTTTCCCATTAAGCTTTGCTAGTCTTGATACCCATGGTAATGGGATTGCTGAGTCCTCGTGGCTCACAGATTATTACAACAACAGTTGCAGGTACAGGTTTATCCGATGATCATGACGCGAGAGTGATGTTTGCTTGTTTTGGAGTTCTCCTTCTGCTTCTTCTTCGTTCAGGGGATAGGTTCCAGGTCGGCAACCTGGGCTAGCAGGGTGGATATTGTTTGAGTTTCTGTTTATGATTCATCCGTAGTCGGATGTAGTTCTTCTATGTGATGTTGTTGTATTCGTGTGGCATTGTATGCCTCTTGTATGTATCCCCATCTATTATGTAATGTTGATGTAATGATATCCACCTTGCAAAAGCGTTTCAATATGCGGGTCTATCCTTAGTGGGACCTTCGAGTTCCTTTTGGATAGGGTCGCGTATTGGGCGTGACATTTGGATTCACCGTGGAGGAGGCAGAGGCAGCAGAGGCGGCAAGCCTTGCCGAGCGAGAGGGGCTTGCCGGCGAGGGAGAGCTTGCCGGGCCCGAAGTCGAGTCGAGCGAGCCCACCGAGGGTGCGAGCGGCTCGTTGAAGACCAACTCCTCTTCCTCCTCATCTTCAGAGAGCTCGCCGCAAGCAGAGCCCCAGCTCCAACAAGAAGGCGTCTCCGCAAGGCCGGGGACGTAGCGGGGCGGCAGACGAGTCAACAGCCGCCGCGCCGCGCGACACGCTCCACCGTGGCAAGTACTGTTGCCGCGGGAGAACCTCACACCGCTGCGGCAACTGGAGCGGGGTCCTCCCGGACCACCGCTTCTGCTCCTGCCGCTCCTCATGCCGCGGCGGTGGCCGGAGCTGGGCCGTCTCAGACCTCTGCCACTGCCCCCGCCAAGCGGCTAAGGGAACCTACTCCTCCGCCTCGTCGCGCCGGAGGTGAGCCAGACTTCGACCTCTCCGCGCTCAGCTCCGACGAGGAAGAAGAAGAGTAAGATTCTTTGTTGTACTTGTAGTTCTTAAATTCTTGCTGTTTTGTCTTGTATCTGATTTGCTTTACTCCGAACACATTCCTTTTCAGGACTCTGGCCCAGAGAGCGGCGAAGAGAGCCAAGGTCCCGGTGATTGTCATCGAGGACGAACCCACCACGACAGCGGGGAGTGTGTCCGAGACCACCTTGCCGGACCCGGCAACTATTCCCCAAAGCAGCCCCCAGCGTAAGTATATGGTTTACTTCCGGCTGTTAGGCGCGCGTGGGTGCTCTTTTTTTTTGCTGACATCTGACTATTGGTTTGTGTAGGAGCAAATCAGCCTCACCAGGAGCGCCCGGAAGCCGCCCCCGACATGCCATCTGCTTCGACTACACCGCCAAGGGAGGGTTCCCCGGCAAGGGAGCGTTCTCCAGCAAGGGAGAATTTTCCGGTAAGGGAGAAGTCTCCGGCAAGGGAGAGTTCTCTGGCAAGGGACAGCACCAGCGACCCCCCGGTGGCGGAGACCACGACCGTAGAGCCAGTACCGGTAATCCTCTTGCTTGAAAACTTCCCTTGGGTTCTTCTTCTTCTGATTTTCTTTTTGGATATTTGCTTGACTTTTCTCCCTTTTCCGGCCGTCAGATCCCTCTGCCACAGAGCCGATGGAGACCGAGGTCGCCGGCGAGGAGAACGCGCGTGGCAATACCGACGACGCCGCTGCCACCGAAGAAGCAGTTGGCGCTGATGATCCCGCCGGCGAAGAGGACGCCAAAGCTGCCGCCGCAAAAGCTGGCGAGGGGTCTGGCGATCGTACTGACGGCCCCGAGGCCGCAGGAGCGCCAGGCGCTACGCCGACCGCCGATCCCTCCGCCGCCGCCGCAGCGTCAGGCTCCGAAGAGCCCCAGCCCGGCGCCTATTTGAAGGCCGGCGATCGCGTCTTCATCAAGCTCCCCTGGGCGTCAAGCTCCAGGGCGCCGGTCAAAGGAGAAATCTTGGATGGAGAGGTGCTCGCCTCCGCTGGGCTGACGCTGGTTGATGCGCCGAGCAGCAGCAGCGGCGAGTCTGAGGAGGAGCGGCTGGTGCGGAAGCTGGTGTCGCTCTACCACGCTCGGCAGGCCAAGCTGGAATCCCGAGAAGCGCTTGCCGCGAAGGCGGGAGTGGACATCGAGAAGCGCGCGGAGGAGCTCCGGGATCTTAACCAGGAAGCTCTCCGGTCCCTGGCAGAGGAGCGGGAGCAACTCGCCGAGGAGCGGAAAGCCTTCCTCCTCGAGAAGGCTGAAGTTGAAGAGCAACAGCGGCTTGCCACCGAGAATCTGTCCGCGCGGGAGGGCGAGTTGGCGCAACGGAAGGTCAACCTTGACAGCCACGAGGAGGAGCTTGCTGCGCGCGAGCAAACATTCGGCGGGGCTCTCAAGGAAGCAGAGGATGCTGCCGCAGCTGCCGAGGCCACCAAGAAGGAGCTGGAGACGAAAGTGGCGCAGCTGGAGGCCGATCTCAAGGCGAGCGGTGAAGAGCTTGCCGCGCTCAAGCGTGAGCGCGAGAAGGACGCCTACACCCTTGGCGAGTTGCAGGGTCGTCTCGTCGAGAAGGGCAAGGAGCTTAGCGCCGCCAAGGACTCCAACGCAGATCTTGAGTTGAAGCTGACTACTTTGACCAAGACGCTGGACGGCGCCAGGGAGCAGGAGGTGGCCTTGAAGGAGAAGATCAAGGCCGACGAGGCGCTGCTGGTGAGTGCTGCTGCCGCCCAAAATACTTTTAGGGAGAATGTGGAGCACTGGATGGAGGGTCTCGTGGATGTTGCCGCATCCATCGATAGGGAGCTGGCGCAGCTGGGGATGGAGGATCTCAGGTATCCCTCCGATGAGAACCTCCAACCCAGCGCCAAGCTCACTTTGTTCTTTAACGGCGTGGCGACGGCCCTCCAGCGACTCCGGGAGAAAATCCCAAAGCAGCTGGCTGACGAGTCGCGCAAGATCTGTGCGGGAGCTCTTCAAAAGGTGTTGGTGAAGGTGGCCTTCCGCAACCCAGGCCTCAACCTCACCAACGTCCTCAGGACCTTGCCGCCGGATGCTGATCTGGAAGCGCTCAAGACCCTTGTCGCACCCATTGTGGACAAGGTGAGCGGGATCAAGAGGGTTGAGGGCGATCGCGTAGATTAGGCCGCCCATTTTCTCCTTTTCTTGTCGCTGCTGGTCATGTTATGAGAACAATCTGTTAGAGCTGCGACAAGCTATCTTGTAATATAACTCTATTTTGGGTAGCGATTGCTATGTTATTTCCTTTACTTGATTCCTTCCTTTGTATGTTTTGCCCTACGCTTTTAGGGAACTTGTCGGCGCAGGCACCTTAGCCGCGAGCGCTCAGTGCGGGACGTCAGCAGCCTGCTGGCGGTGCCGCCACCGACAAGAAACCTTGTCGCAACTAGTCGCAGCTCACTTAAGTTGTTGAGCGGACTCGAAACAAAGTAAGGGCGCAACTAGCTACGAGTTGGTTCCTCCGCGCACAGGTTTTCCATACAAAGCACGGTCGTTCGAGGAAGATAACTTAAATTTTTTAAAACTGATTGCTCAAACTTTGGCAACTTAGCTTTTCTGTCGTTTGTGTCCCGGTAAGGCGAAACTTTCTTGAACGACGCCTGGTCCACACCATTATCTTCTCCTCCCCCCCCCCCGGCAAACTTGTGGGCGAGGGAACATTCCTTTCTTTGAGAAAGAGAAAGAAGAGAAAATAAAGATAAGGAGCCTTACGGCTCGTTACTGCTTACCGGGGGTAGGCGTTGCACAAAGTGTCAGATAACACATGCAAAAAATAGGAAGCATGAAATTGACAAGATATGCGGAGCACATGAGCTTTACTTATGCATGGGGTCTACGCCCGGCTTTGTACAAAGGATTACATGCAACAGCGGCAAGACTTGTACAAAAGGTGGTTGCCGGAACAGGTTCCGGCAACCGCGCCTTACGGGTAAAACTTACGAAGATGCTCAATGTTCCAGGAGTTGCTCACCGGAGTGCCATCTTCGGTCTCAAGGCGGACAGCGCCAGGCCTAGTGACTTGTTTCACCCGGTAAGGGCCTTCCCACTTCGGCGTCAACTTGTTGGAATTCTTGGCGGACTGAACACGCCGAAGAACAAGGTCGCCTTCCTCGAGACTTCTGGCATTAACTTTGCGGCTATGGTAGCGGCGCAAAGCTTGCTGGTATCGAGCAGCTCGTACAGCGGCCTGAAGACGGTCCTCCTCAAGGAGCAGCGCGTCATCTTGTCGCAGCTGCTCTTGCTCAAGCTCATCATAAGCGAGCACTCGAGGTGACCCGTATACGAGTTCCGTGGGGAGAACTGCCTCTGCTCCATAGACTAGAGCGAAAGGTGTCTGGCTAGTGGCTCGATTTGGCGTCGTCCTGATCGACCAAAGAACCACCGGCAGCTCCTCAATCCAGTTCTTTCCGCACTTGTGCAGCCTGTTGAAAGTCCTGGTCTTGAGCCCGCGCAGCACTTCAGCATTTGCCCTCTCCGCTTGACCGTTGCTTCTCGGATGAGCAACAGAAGCGAAGCAGACCTTGGCGCCAAGATCTTGGACGTACTGCATGAAGGTGCGGCTCGTGAATTGCGTGCCGTTGTCGGTGATGATCCTGTTAGGAATCCCAAAGCGGCAAACAATCGACCTGAAGAACTTGACTGTTGACTGTGCTATCACCTTCCTCACTGCTTCCACTTCCGGCCACTTTGTGAACTTGTCGATTGCAACGTACAAGTACTCAAAGCCCCCGACAGCTCGGGGAAAGGGGCCGAGGATGTCGAGCCCCCAGACCGAAAATGGCCAGGATAAAGGGATCGTCTGGAGAGCTTGAGCTGGCTGGTGTATCTGCTTGGAATGGAACTGGTATGTTTCACACTTGGTTAGTTGTGCAGTTCCATCCTGGAGGGCTGTCGGCTAAAAGAAACCTTGCCGGAATGCTTTGCCGGCAAGTGCTCTTGCGCCAATGTGGTGACCACATATGCCTCCATGTATCTCTGCCAACAGCTTTTGTCCATCTTCCCGGTGAATACACTTCAATTTCACACCGTTGAGTCTTCTCCTGTACAGTGTGTTGTCGACAAACTGGTACATACTTGACTGCCGGGCTACTCTTTCCGCTTCTTCTTGCTCTTCGGGAAGTTCTCCTGTCTGAAGGAAACGAACAATCTACTGTGCCCATGCAGGAGCTTGCGGCTCGACAACAAGGACTAAAGGCACATCTGCTGCTGCAGGAACATCTGCTTCTACGGCGAGAACCTGCGGCCCAGCTGGAGCTTGACGTTCCCTGGCAAGCTTGCCGGAGCAAAACTTGTCGGGAGCGTCTGCTTCAACGGAACAAACCCTAGGGCTTGCCGGAGCAGACTGCTCCTCAGCACCCTTGGTGTTGATCTTGGGGGCCTTCTTGGCGGCGGCTTCAGGGAGCTCTGCCGGAAAATAGTCACCAAAAATCAACTTCCTCTTCTTGCTCTGTCCAGTTGATGGCGTTACAGACAGTTGAGTCAGTTTGAGCACAAAGATCCCTGGTTTCACAGGTAACTGAAGTGCGGCGCACTTCGACAGGCCATCGGCAATGTCATTCTGAGCTCTTGGAACATGTTCCATCTGTAGGCCGTCAAAGTGCTCTTCTAGCTTTCTCACTTCATCAACGTAGGCTTCCATCAACGGACTCTGATAATTCTTGTTCACTTGGCGGACGACAAGCTGTGAGTCACCCCTGACAACGAGCTTCTTGATCCCAAGGTCTGCTGCGATCCTGAGACCGGCAAGCAAACCTTCATACTCTGCGGTATTGTTTGTTGCTTGCTCCTTGGGAAAGTGCATCTGGACTACGTACTTGAGGTGCTCTCCGGTGGGTGCAACAAGTAGCACGCCCGCACCGGCGCCTTGCAGCGAGAAGGCACCATCAAAGTACATCAGCCACTCTTTGCTTGCTTCCTTGACGGGGATGCTCGTTTCTGGAATTTCTTCATCTGGTGTTGGCGTCCATTCTGCTATGAACTCTGCCAATGCTCTGCTTTGGATAGTTGAAGTGCTCTCAAACTTGAGGCCAAAGCTTGACAGTTCCAGTGCCCACTCGACAATCCTGCCTGTTGCTTCTGGATTCTGCAGTATCCTCTTCAGCGGAAAACGAGTGACAACTGTGATCTCATGTGCTTGGAAGTAATGGCGCAGCTTTCTCGAGGCCATGAGAAGGCCGAAAAGCAATTTCTGCACACCAGAGTACCTTGACCTAGCCCCCTGCAGAAGGGAACTGACAAAGTAAACTGGGCGCTGCACCATTCTCTTCTGCACTTCTTCACACGCCTGTGCAGATCCATCTTTGTCGGGACCAGAGCTTGTCGGTGAAGTCCCCTGCTTGTCGCTAGATGCATCTGCCGTGGTTGCTGGCTCATCATCCGCCTCCCTCTCCGCTACTAACGCAGCACTAACCACTTGATTGGTTGCCGCTATATACAGCAGCAACTTCTCTTGTGGCTTAGGTGCGACAAGTGTTGGAGTGGAGGACAGGTATCTCTTCAAGTCCTGCAGCGCAGCCTTTTTCAATATTTTGAAAAATGGCAGGGCGCGCTCAGCAGACCTAGAGATAAACCTGCTGAGAGCAGCCACGCAACCGGCAAGTCTTCGTACATCCTTGACGCGCTTTGGTGCTTCAATCTGCTCAATGGCCTTGATCTTGTCGGGATTGGCTTCAATTCCCCGCTGAGACACGAAGAACCCGAGAAGCTTGCCGGAGGGGACTCCAAACACACACTTCTCGGGGTTAAGCTTGAGGTTGATCTTGCGCAGATTTGCAAAGGTTTCGTCTAAATCTTGAATCAGAGTTGCCTTGTCCTTGCTCTTGACCACTATGTCATCCATGTAGGCTTCCACATTTCTGTGTATTTGTGGCTCAAAAGCGTCATGGACTACCCTTGCAAATGTTGAACCAGCATTCTTTAAACCGAAAGGCATCCGTATGAAACAGTATGTGCCACATGGGGTGATGAATGCGGTCTTCTCCTCATCCTCTTCTGCCATGAAGATCTGATGGTATCCTGAGTATGCATCAAGAAATGAAAGCAAGTCACATCCGGCCGTGGAGTCAACAATCTGGTCAATGCGCGGCAAGGGAAATGGGTCTTTGGGACAAGCTTTATTGACATCGGTAAAGTCGATACAAAGCCTCCATTTCCCGTTTGCCTTGCGCACGACTACAGGATTGGCCAACCACGTAGGATGGAGCACTCCTCTGACAAGGCCTGCTGCTTCCAATTTCTTGATTTCTTCTGCGATGAATTCTTGGCGCTCCACTGCTTGTTTCCTGACTTTCTGCTTGACGGGCCGTGCATGAGGACAGACGGCAAGATGGTGCTCGATTACTTTCCTGGGAACACCAGGGATGTCAGACGGTTGCCACGCAAACACGTCGACGTTCGCCCGCAGGAAAGCAACGAGCGCGCTTTCCTATTTAGGGTCGAGAGTGGCACTGATGGTGAAAGTACCATCAGTGTCGTCCTCCTTGGCGGACACCTTCTTGGTCTCTGGCGGAGCTGCCATCGTCTTCTTATGCTTGCCGGTGGAGCTCGATGGTGCGTCCTCGACGGTAGCGCAGCACTCCGAAGAGGTGCGCTTGCCGGAGTGGGCATCCGTTCTCTTGCCGGACTTGGTCTTCTTCTTCTCCCCGGGAGCTTCAACGGCAAGTGACTTCTGATCTGTTGCGGCTGCTGCTTCCCGGTAGATCTTGTCGGTGCAGATAAGGGCATCCTTCTTGTCGCCAGGGACAGAGATGACACTTATCGGGCCTGGCATCTTCAGCATGTTGTATGCGTAGTGAGAGGCTGCCATGAATTTGGCGAGTGCTGGATGGCCGAGTATCCCATTGTAAGGCAAAAGTGACCCTCTCAGTACTGAAGTTCAACTCGCTGCCAAATGTCACCGGCAACGTGATCTTTCCCTTCGGCTTGCTCCTTCCCGGATTGATTCTTGGAATGTGCCGGTCTCTTCGAGCTCGCTGTCAGGGATCTGGAGTTTCTGGAGTACCGCGGAGGAGATCAGGTTCAAGCCGGCCCCACCGTCAACTAGCATCTTAGTGACCTTGAGGTTGCGGATAGTTGGTGAAACCAACATCGGCAAGCACCCGACCGCAGTTATGCGATCAGGGTGGTCATCAATATCAAAGATGATAGGCGTGTGCTGGACCATTTCAGAGGCTTGCGTAACTCGACGGGTGGTTCCACCGCATTGACTTCCCGCACCCACTGCTTGAGCTAGCAGTGTGAAGTATGCAAAGAAGCACCGCCGTCAACGCACAGGACCTCTGTTGCTTTCTGGAACTCCTGCTCACCGGTCTTGTCATCATCCATATCTTCATCGTCGTCGTCATCTTCATCCTTGTCGCGGCCGCGGGGAGGTCTGTCTCCTTACCGCTGCTTGGCGTTGCCGCGGCGTCCTCCTCGACCGGGGCATTTCTTGCCGGATCCCCCAGTACCTTCTTGGGACATCTCCTTGTCGCGTCACTCGTATTCAGCCTTTTGCTGCTCGACAAGCCGCTCGACCTTCTTGCAGCTCTGGAGGTCATGGCCCTTGGTGCGGTGGATCTTGCAGTACTGCTTGTTGGTGCCGTCCTGCTTGTTGGCGACCGCCACAGCCTGGCAGTTGGTGCATGCGGCAATCTCTTTGCCGGAGCTACCAGCTTTGGCTTTCTTGGCGCCACCTCCGTTGCCGGACTGCTCAACGACTAGCACATCTTTGCCTTTCTTCTTCCTGTTATTGCGCCGCCGATTTTTCTTTGCCGGGGCAGCATCCTTGCTATCAGATCCTCCTGCTCCTGTATTCTCTCCGGGAAGTCTCCTCCCTTCCTCAGCACGTGCACATTTGTCGGCCAGGGCATATAGCTCACTGACGTCTCTGATCTTGCACATCGCCATCTCCTCCCGCATCCTGCGGTTTCGCACGTTCTGATGGAACGCGCTGATGACCGCGGCAGGGTGGACATCTGGGATGTTGTGCTGTACACGGCTGAATCTCTGAATGTACTTGTGTAGGGGCTCTCCTTCCTTCTGGGCGAGGAGATGAAGGTCGCTCTCTTCGCCATGAGGCTTGTGGCTGCCTGTAAAGGCGCCGACAAACTGATGGCATAGGTCTGCCCAGGAGGATATGGAGTTGTCCGGCAAGTGCATGAGCCAGGATCTGACATTGGGCTTGAGCACCAGCGGGAAGTAGTTGGCAAGGATCTTGTCGTCCCGCCCCCCGGCAGCTTGCACCGTGATGGTGTAGATGCTGAGGAACTCCGACGGATGCGACTTGCCGTCGTACTTCTCTGGTACGTCTGGCTTGAAATTCTTCGTGCTGGGCCACTGGACTTGCCGCAGCTCACGAGTGAACGCAGGGCAACCTACCGCGTACGGCAAGTCGCCTGGTTCCCCTGGCGCATGCATGTCGACAGAGGGCCCAGCGCGCTGGTCCGATTGACGCCGCGCTTCTCTTCGGCGCTCGATGCGAGTACGAGCGTCTTCTTGCTGTCGTTCATGAAGAACTTGGCGCTGATCGCGATGAGCTCGTGGATCTGATGATGCGGTGGAGTCGCTGTCGAGGTAGATCCGGCGAGTCGGCGATCTTGGCCTTCGGGGTGGAGAGTGCATGGTGGTTGCACCCCCACCGGTTTTGTCGCCATCGGCTCGTGCCTGGCAGTCCTGCCGCGGCTGCGATGTACTCGGCTGTCGTGGAGTCTCGCCGTTGGCGAAGCCGATGAGACTCTGAATGGTGGCCCTCCATTCGTCGATCTTGTCTGCTGTTGGAGGGTAATCCAGGAGCAGTTGAGCTCGCGCCAAAGCTTCCGCTGAAGTGGTGGGTGGCAGTGGCGAACGGTGCGAGGAGCGAGATATGCTCGGACTTCTAACTATGTTAGAAGGAGCAGTATCCCGTCCAGGCGGCCGTGTCTCGCTCGTGCCAGCATGTTGGCGTGCATGCTGGTCTTGAGCACCCCGAGATCCACCAGCTCGATCTTGGTCCAACGAACGTATGGCACCGCGAGTAACATGACGTTGTCGGTCCCGCGCCTCCTGAGATGGGCGCGGTGCATGTACAGACGCCGAGGTCTGCGCAGCCTTGTCCTTGGACCTGGCAGCACCGTGAGCTCCCTCATCGACGCCCGTTCTTCCGCCGGCGTCTACCCCACCACCCGTTTGCTCCGGTGGTGGTGGGATTGACGCGGACGGAGCAGCCACCACCGAAGTCTTCTTCTTCGGCGGCATGTCGATGAAGAAGATGAAGATCTAGCTCGTGTGAACGTCGGATCAGGTTCACACAACCTCGACGCGCCCCTACCTGGCGCGCCAAAGATGTCGGGGAAACTGATCCACGAACACCTATGGGTCCGGCGGACCGAGCCCCTTTCGGTTCAGTGGGGGGGCGGAGATCGCGCGAAGAGCAGATCGAGGCGAAGCACACAAGCGGTTTACCCAGCTTCGGAGCTCTCCGGAGAGATAATACTCCTACTGCTGCATGTCTGAGTGTATTGAGTTCTTGCTCGGGAGCGCTGAGTGCTACAGTAAACACTAGCTGCTAATGAGACCGAGCGTGAGTATTTTTCTGCCTTCAAACCCCCCTCTACGTTGTGCATGGGCTTCTTTTATATGCTCAAGGGGTCACCGACAGGTGGCAACGCAGACAAGGGTAAAAATGGAAAGGTCTTGCGGTTGTTACAACTACCTGTACAGTGTATCATACCTAACCCTGACGGCAGGGGACAACGGCATTAAATGCCCGTCTGCGTCGCCCAAATAGTGCAAAAAGGGACCGTCAGGGACGCCACCGCTTGCCACGATGGCAATCTTGTCACGTCGCTTGCCACCGCGCACCACTGGCTGCACAGCCTCCTGCCACGCGCGCTTGGAAAGGTCCCCGGGCGACACGTTGGTGGATGTGCTGGAGCGCGGGTACAGAGTGGTAGCTTGCCGCGGCGAGCGCCTTGCCGCGGTCGTTGTCTTGTCGCGTCCGGAAGCTTGTCGCTCACCGGGCCTCGCCGGGACGCGTGGCGCATCACGGCAAGTTCCTTGAGATGCCTTGGTTGGCCTTCCCGGCAAGCTCCTCTTGCCGGGGCCTTGTCTCCTTGGCCTGAATACTTTGTTCTTGAATGGCTCCAAAGGAACCACGGAGGACCTTGGCGGTCACCCGGCAAGCCTTGCCGCGGGGTGCTGCGACTGCCTGTGCACAAGTTCGGGATACTAGGGTACCCCTACTCTAGTACACCGACAAAACGTGTGCAAGCATGCACACAGTTGCTGTTTGCAAAGCGTGTGCGATGTCAGACAATATCACAAATGGTGCTGGCAAACTAACCGTTTGCGATAGTTGCCATATCGTAAATGATTCACAACCATGAATTGTTTCTGATGAAGTATGCATCGTAAACATTGCACCACAGAATAGTGCGTGCGATAGTTGCCTTATCGTACATGATTTGCAACCATGAACTGTTTCTGATGAAGTATGCATCGTAAACATTGCACCACAAAATAGCGTGTGCAACAGTTGTTGTGTACTACGATGTACGACAGTCCGATGTTTCATAATCCTATCCAACACCCGTACGACGATTAGATAATCTTCTTAATTATTTATTGCATACGGTTTGTGAAAAGCGAATGTGTGTGATTGTATGCTTATCATACATGTTCTATAATAGTGAATCGTTTGTGATGGGCCACACATCATAAACGTAGCACCACAGAATACCGACTGTGATGGCAATGCGAGCACAAACTAGTAGGAGCAGTGTACATGCATCTTGGATCCCTATCCCCGACGGTTTTTGGGTCGTGTGGGAATGACCCCCCTATTGCCCACACTCACTTGGCGATGGTTCCAAATGCCGCCGCGGAAAGGGGTTAAAAACTGTTTGTATAGCACCGACGCGTACCAGTGTATGGTTAGATTTTATCTTAATACTTTTCTCATAGTTGCGGATCCTTGTGAGGGGGTTAATCATAAGTAGGAGGTTTGTTCAAGTAAGAACATCACCTAATCACCGGTCCACCCACATATCAAATTATCAAAGTAGCGAACACAAATCAAACCAACATGATGAAAGTGACATGGTGAAATTCCCGTGTGCCCTCAAAAACGCTTTGCTTATTATAAGAGACCGTTTTGGTCTATCCTTTGCTACAAAAGGATTAGGCTACCTTGCTGCACTTTATTTACCATTACTGTTATTTGCTCGTTACAAATTATCTTGCTATCAAACTACCTGTTACCAACAATTTCAGTGCTTGCAGAAATTACCTTGCTAAAACCACTTGTCATTTCCTTCTACTCCTCATTAGGTTCGACACTCTTACTTATCAAAAGGACTAGATTGATCCCCTATACTTGTGGGTCATCAGCGACCCATCAAGAAGTAGAGAGTAGCGACCCAAATCATTGTCTGCGTCCTCCTTCTTCTTCATCTTCCTTCGTCTCTTGCCCCTATGTCTTTTCGGTGTTGCCGCATGTGATATTTTAAATTATCCTGAATATGTAAGACAATTATTATCTGTTGCTATTGTGAATTTTTTGTCGTATTTTTTCATTCATAGGTACATGTATACGAGTTGAAAACAAGATAAAAGTCACATTCTCAATGAGGCACAGACAAAACAATGCTAATGTTGCGCGGGGCTATGGGATCATGATAACCCACAAGTGTAGGGGATCAACTGTACTTTTTTCGATAAATAAGAGTGTCGAACCCAACGAGGAGCTAAAGGTAGAATTCCTATTCTCTTCAAGTTCTATCAACCATTGATACAACTCTACGCACACTTAATGTTCTCTTTACCTAGAACAAATATAAAATTATTTTGCGGGGGATAAAACTAGGACTACTTTGCAAGAATAAAACTATGAGTACTTTGTGAGATAATAAAAGTTAGTTGTTTAGTAGAAAGCTTTTTATAGAATGATGAGAAATATTATCCATAGGCAATTGAATATAACATGGTAGATACTTATCATATCCAATGAGGGAGACACATACGCTAACACACTTTCCGTACTTAGATCATATGCACTTACGATTGGAACTCTAGCAATAATCCACAACTACTAAAGACCATTAAGGTAAAACCAAACCATAGCATTAAGTAACAAGTCCCCTTTACTCCCATACGCAACAACCCCCTTACTCGGGTATAATCTTCTGTCACTCTCGCTACCCATTATAAGTGAATCATGAACATATTGCAAACACTGCAATGGGAATCCCAGACGCTTACGCGAAACAGAGGGCACCGTAGGACAACACCATATTAACATACAACTCATATCAATCACACAAATACCACAATTAACCTGCAGGACAAAAGAAATCTACTCAAATATCATAGGATGGCAACACATCATTGTATAATAATATGTGGCATAAAGCACCATCTTTAAGTAGAGATTATAGCGGGGAGAGAGAGAGAGAGAGGTTACACCGCTGCATAGAGGGGGAGAGAGTTGGTGTTGCCGGCAGCTAAGTTGTTGGTGTAGATCGCTGTCATGATGGTTGCCCCGGCGGTGTTCCGGCGCCACCGGGAGAGAGGGGGAGAGCACCTCTCCTTATTCCTTGGCCTCCCGTAGATGGGAGGAGAGTTTCCCCTTCGGTCCATGGCCGCCATGGCTCCCGGAGGGCAAGAGTCTCTCTGAGATTGAATCTCTCTCTCTCTCTCCCCTCTCTCTGTTCTCTTATGTTTCACATTCCTGTTTTCTGGCCGAACAACGTTTCTTAAATTTGCAGATACCCGTAACTCCGATTGGGCTGAAATTTTGAGGGGATTTTTATCCAGATATTAGCTTCCTTGCGTCCGAAGGACACTTCCAACCGACTTACCGGGGCTCCACAAGCCCTCTAGGCGCACAGGGTAGGGGGCACGCCCTTTAGCTTGTGGGTCTCTCGAGCATCGTCTCGCGTTGACTCTTTTTCCCAAAAATCACATATATTACAAACTAAATCTCCATCAATTTTCATCGCGATTGGACTTCGTTTGATATGGATTTTCTGGGAAACAAAAAATACAACAAAGAGGAACTGACACGGGAAACTGGATCAATATGTTAGTCCAAAAAACAATATAAAATGTTTCCAAAAGTATGTTAAAGTTGTAGAATATTGGCATGCAACAATTAAAAATTATAGATACGACGGAGATGTATCAGATCATAAGCAAACCACCTCCGTCTAGGTGCATTAACCACATGTTAAACAATGGCTCAGCCGCCATTGATGGGGAAATTGGGAGCAAGACGGGCCACGGGTGGAGGTCAAAGGGCTCGCTTCCCGGTGAGCATGTGCGGCGGATTTCTCACACGTGTCGCGTCGAGCCTATGCGGCGGACATCTCGCGCACATCCCGGCAAGTCTGCGCGGTGCAATGCTCGCACGCATCCCATCGAGCCTGCGCGGCGGACTTCTCGCACATGTCTCGTCGAGCCTGTGCGGCGGACTTATCGCACTTGTCCCAGCTAATCAAACAGCGACAGGCATGCTACCTACTATTGTCAAATTTATGGTCAAATTTTGGCAGATAATACAAAGAAGACCAATAAAACAAGACGGAGACAGTACTCTCCAACAAAAGTGGGATGTGTGGCGGCACGTAAATTATTAGTGCAACGGCCACAATTCAAACAATACAACCATTTGCGATAATAATGTGTCAGCTATTTGGTCCAAAATGCCAATGTTGGTTGCTAACGTGTGCGCCTTGTCTCAAATTGGACAAAGAAAATTGACCACGACATATATGTGCCATGTCATGACACAACGCCAAGTTTCATGAATTTCAGGCAAGTTTTGGATTTACGGGGATTTAGAAACCAAGATTCTCAATGTTAGAGGTCGAGCCAGGACACCAAGATGTTTGTAATCCATTCCCATTTCTTGAAAGGGAGCTAAGCATGCACCCATGGACACATATATGATTTTTCAACCCATTTTGGTACATTAGAACATGTGCTTGTAGTTCAAATTTGAATTATGCACATTAAATGCTTGGAAAACTCAATTAATGTATAAAAAAGCTCAAACAAACCCTCAATAATTCCTTATTTCAGCACGACACTCATATTGGTCTATGTCGCCAGTAGAAAAAAATTCAAGGCGAGAAGAGGCAGTGCATGTCGTTTCGCCCACAAGGGTGACATGTTCATTCCCTATGGGAACCACGAACCACGAGGTTTCTTGTGGGAAGCCGTTGTTTGTAAGAGGCTTGTACCAAAATTTGCCCCAATTTGGACAAGATTTTTACCACGGCATATATGTGTCATGTCATGTGCCAAGTTTCATGAATTTCAAGTGGGTTTAGGATTTACGGGGATTTTAAAACCAAGATTCTCTATGTTTGAGGCAAAGCCAGTATGCCGAGGTATTTGTAATTCATTCTCACTTCTTGCATGGGACCTAAAGATGCTCTCAAGGAGACATATATGATTTTTTAACCCATTTTGGTGCACTGGAGCATGTGCTTGTAGTCCAAATTTGAATTATACACATTAAATGTCTAGAAAGCTCAATTAATATATAAAAAGGGCTAAACGAACCCTGAATAATTCTATATTTCGGCAGGACACTCTTATTGGTGTATGTTGCCTGTAGAAAAAATAGAAGGCGAGAAGAGACAGCGAATGTCGTTTCGCCCACCAGGGTGACACGTTCCTTATTGGAAGGACGAGGCTTCTTGTGGGAAGCTCCCAATTATAAGTGGGTTGTACGAGAACTTGCCCCAAATTGGGCAATTTTTTTACCATGAAATATATATGCCATGTCATGACACCATGCCAAGTTTCATGATATTCACGTGAGTTTTGAATTTATGGGGATTTAAAAACCAAGATTGTCAATGTTTGACCGAGCAAGGACACTGAGATGCTTGTAATTCATTCACATTTTTTGCATGGGACCTAAACATGCACCCAAGGACACATATATGATTTTTCAACCCATTTTAGTGCACTGGAGCATGAGCTTGTAGTTCTAATTTGAATTATGCACATTAAATTCCTAGAAAACTCAGTTAATATATCAGAAAACCCAAACGAACCATGAATAATTTTATATTTCAGCACATCACTCCTATTGGTCTATGTTGTCTGTAGAAAAAAAAATACAAGGCGAGAAGAGGGAGTAAATGTCTTTTCGACCACAAGGGTGACATGTTCCCTACCGGAACCACGAGGTCTGTTGTGAGAAGCTCCGATTTGTAAGAGGCTTGTACCAAAACTTGCCCCAAATTGGACAAAGTTTTTACCAAGCCATATATGTGCCATGTCATAACACCATACCAAGTTTCATGAATTTCAGGTGAATTTTGGATTTACGGAGATTTAGAAACCAAGATTCTCAATGTTTGAGGCCGAGCCAGGACACTGAGATGTTTGTAATTCATCCCCATTTCCTGTATGGGAGCTAAACATGCACCCAAGGACACATATATGATTTTTCAACCCATTTTCGTGCACTGGAGCGTGTATTTGTAGTTCAAATTTGAATTATACACATTAAATGCCTAGAAAACTAAATTATATAATGTATAAAAAGGCCAAATGAACCCTGAATAATTTAAAGCACCGTCTGGTGCCTATTGATACATCCATTTTGCATCATGCTTTTATATTGATATTTATTGCATTATGGATTATTATTACTTATTATAGCACAACACTTATGCCTTTTCTCTCTTATTTTACAAGGTTTACACAAAGAGGGAGAATGCCGGCAGCTGGAATTCTGGACCGGAAAGGAGAAAATCTGAGAGACCTATTCTGCACAACTCCAGAAGTCCTCAAAATTTACGGAGAATTATTTTGGAATATATAGAAACTATTGGGCGAAGAAAGTACAAGAGGGGATCCATCAGGAAGCCACAAGGGTAGGGGCGCGCCCCTGCCTTGTGGGCCCCCTGGCAGGCCTTTCGTGCCCATATTTTGCTATATGATGTGTTTTGACCTGGAAAAAAGTCAAGAGGAAGCTTTCGGGACGAAGCGCCACCTGTCTGAGGCGGAACCTAGGAAGAAGCAATCTAGGGCTCCGGCGGAGCTGTTCTGTCAGGGAAACTTCCCTCCCGGAGGGGGAAATCGAAGCCATCTCCATCACCAATGATCCTCTCATGGAGAGGGGGTCAACCTCCATCAACATATTCTCCAGCACCATCTCCTCTCAAACCCTAGTTCATATCTTGTATCTGATCTTTGTCTCAAAACCTCATATTGGTACGTGTGGGTTGCTAGTAGTGTTGATTACTCCTTGTAGTTGATGCTAGTTGGTTTATTTGGTGGAAGATCATATGTTTAGATCCATAATGATGATTATTACTCCTCTGATTATGAACATGAATATGCTTTGTGAGTAGTTACATTTGTTCCTGAGGACATGTGAGAAGTCTTGTTATAATTAATCATGTGAATCTGGTATTCATTCGATATTTTGATGAGATGTATGTTGTCTCTCCTCTAGTGGTGTTATGTGAATGTCGACTACATGACACTTCACCATGATTTGGGCCTAGGGGAAGGCATTGGGAAGTAATAAGTAGATGATGGGTTGCTAGAGTGACAGAAGCTTAAACCCTTGTTTATGCGTTGCTTCGTAAGGGGCTGATTTGGATCCATATGTTTCATGCTATGGTTAGATTTATCTTTATTCTTCTTTCATAGTTGCGGATGCTTCCGAGAGAGGTTAATCATAAGTGGGAGGCTTGTCCAATTAAGGACAACACCCAAGCACCGGTCCACCCACATATCAAATTATCAAAGTAACAAACACGAATCATATGAGCATGATGAAAACTAACTTGACAGTACTTCCCATGTGTCCTCGGGAGCGCTTTGCATTATATAAGAGTTCGTCCAAGCTTGTCCTTTGCTACAAAAAGGATTGGGCCACCTTGCTGCACCTTAGTTAATTTTGTTACTTGTTACCCATTACGAATTATCTTATCACACAACTCTCCATTACCGATAATTCCAGTGCTTGTAAGGAATACCTTACTGAAAACCGCTTGTCAGTTCCTTCTGCTCCTCGTTGGGTTCGACACTCTTACTTATCAAAAGGAGTACGATAGATCCCCTATACTTTTGGGTCATCAAGAGTATTTTCTGGCGCCGTTGCCTGGGAGTGAAGCGCCTTTGGTTGAGTGGAATTTGGTAAGGAAATATTTATATTAGGTGCTGAAATTTACTGTCACTTGTCACTATGGAAAATAATCCGTTGAGGGGCTTGTTCGGGGCATCTTCACCTCGATCGGTAGAGCAAAGAGTTGCCCCTCAACCTACTGAACCTACTAAAAATATTTATTATGAAATTCCTTCGGGTATGATAGATAAACTGCTAGCTAATCCTTATGCAGGAGATGGAACACTACATCCTGATATGCATCTAATCTATGTGGATAAAGTTTGTGGATTATTTAAGCTTGCATGTTTGCTCGAGGATGATGTCAAGAAGAAGGTCTTCCCTTTATCTTTGAAGGAGAAGGCATTGACATGGTATAGGCTATGTGATGATATTGGATCTTGGAACTATAACTGATTGAAATTAGAATTTCATCAAAAGTTTTATCCTATGCATGTGGTTCATCGTGATCAGAATTATATATATAATTTTTGGCCTCATGAAGGAGAAAGTATCGCTCAAGCTTGGGGGAGGCTTAAGTCAATGTTATATTTATGCCCCAATCATGAGCTCTCAAGAGAAATTATTATTCAGAATTTTTATGCTCGGCTTTCTCGTAATGATCAATCCATGCTCGATACTTCTTGTAATGGATCTTTTATGAAGAATACTGTTGAATTCAAATGGGATTTATTGGAAAGAATTAAACGCAACTTTGAAGATTGGGAACTCAACGAAGGTAGTGAGTCGGGTATAAACCTTAAGTTTGATTGTGTTAAATCTTTCATGGATACCGATGCTTTTCGTGAATTTAGCACTAAATATGGACTTGACTCTGAGATAGTAGCTTCTTTTTGTGAATCATTTGCTACCCATGTTGATCTCCCCAAGGAGAAGTGGTTTACATATCATCCTCCCATTGAAGTAAAAGTAGTAGAACCTATTAAAGTTGAAGAATAAACTGTTACTTATAATGTTGATCCTATTATTCCTACTGCTTACTTTGAGAAACGGCTTCAACTATGCTTTGTAAGAGTTGTACTAGAACACCTACACCCCCTGAACAAATTAAAGTTGAACCTAGTATTGCTATGGTTAAATATATCTTAGTTGATAATATTGATGGGCATATTATTTATTTCTATGATGAAGCTGCTAGAATTGCTAAACCCGATACTAAAGCTAAACATAGACCTATTGTTGGCATGTGATACCTCTTGAGCATGCGTTGGTTTTCCCTTGAAGAGGAAAGGGTGATGCAGCAAAGTAGCGTAAGTATTTCCCTCAGTTTTTGAGAACCAAGGTATCAATACAGTAGGAGGTTACACGTAAGTCGCCTTGTACCTGCACAAACAAATAAGAACCTTGTAACCAATGCGATAAAGGGGTTGTCAATCCCTTCACGACCACTTGCAAAAGTGAGATCCGATAGAGATAATAAGAATAATAATTTTGGTATTTTTGTTGTATAGATTGAGAAGTAAAGATTGCAAAATAGTAAACGAGATGCAATGTAAATAAAAGAGATATAATACGATGGAAAAGAGACCCGGGGGCCATAGGTTTCACTAGTGGCTTCTCTCAAGATAGCATATCTTATGGTGGGTGAACAAATTACTGTCGAGCAATTGATAGAAAAGCGCATAGTTATGAGAATATCTAGGCATGATCATGTATATAGGCATCACGTCCGTGACAAGTAGATCGAAACGATTCTGCATCTACTACTATTACTCCACACATCAACCGTTATCCAGCATGCATCTAGAGTATTAAGTTCATAAGAACAGAGTAACTCATTAAGTAAGATGACATGATGTAGAGGGATAAACTCAAGCAATATGATATAAACCTCATCTTTTTATCCTTGATGGCAACAATACAATAAGTGCCTTGCTGCCCCTGCTGTCACCGGGAAAGGACACCGCAAGATTGAACCCAAAGCTAACACTTCTTCTATTGCAAGAAAGATCAATCTAGTAGGCCAGACCATACTGATAATTCGAAGAGACTTGCAAAGATATCAAATCATACATATAAGAATTCAGAGAAGAATCAAATATTGTTCATAGATAATCTTGATCATAAACCCAGAATTCATCGGATCTTGACAAACACATCACAAAAAGTATTACATCAAATAGATCTCCAAGAAGATCGAGGAGAACTTTGTATTGAGAATCAAAGAGAGAGAAGAAGCCATGTAGCTAATAACTATGGACCCGAAGGTCTATGGTAAACTACTCACACATCATCGGAGAGGCTATGGTATTGATGTAGAAGCACTCCATGATCGATTCCCCCTCCAGCAGAGCGCCGGAAAAGGCCCCAAGATGGGATCTCAGGGGTACAGAAGGTTGCGGCGGTGGAAATAGGGTTTCATGGTGCTCCTGGATGTTTTCGGGGTATATGAGTATATATAGGCAAAAGAAGTAGGTCGGTGGACCACGAGGGGCCCACGAGGGTGGGGGGCGCGCCTACCCCCCTGGGCGCGCCCTCCTACCTTGTGGCCGCCTCGTTGCTTCCTTGACGTCCACTCCAAGTCTCCTGGATTGCGTTTGTTCCAAAAATGATTCTCCCGAAGGTTTCATTTCGTTTGGACTCCGTTTGATATTCCTTTTCCGCCAAACACTGAAATAGGGAAAAAAACAGCAATTTGCACTGGGCCTCCGGTTAATAGGTTAGTCCCAAAAATAATATAGAAAGGCATAATCAAGCCCATTAAAAATCCAAAACAGATAATGTAATAGCATGGAACAATCAAAAATTATAGATACGTTGGTGACGTATCAGCATGCCTGTTGTTTCTGTTAAAATAGGAGATCATTTTTATCATGGCCTGTGTGGTATGGGTGCTAGTTTGAGTGCAATTCCCTTTACTTTATCTCAAGAAATTATGAATGATATTGCACCTGCTGAGATAGAAGATATTGATGTTATTATCAAGCTTGCAAATAGCGATACTGTATCACCAATTGGGATTGTTAGAGATGTTGAAGTCTTGTGCGGGAAAATAAAATACCCTACTGATTTTCTTGTTCTTGGTTCCCCACAAGATGTTTTTTGTCCAATTATATTTGGTAGACCTTTCTTGAACACTGTCAATGCTAAGATAGACTATGAGAAAGAAATTGTTATTGTAAGTTTTGGGGATGTGTCTCATGATTTTAATTTCTCTAAATTTTGTAGACAACCCCATGATAAAGAAATGCCTAGTAAGGATGAAATTATTGGTCTTGCTTCTATTGTCGTGCCTCCTACCGATCATTTAGAACAATATTTGCTAGACCATGAGAATGATATGTTTATGAATGAAAGAAAGGAATTGGTGAAATATTCTTTAACCAAATGCATGTTTTGAAACACAACTTGTCTGTTGAAATGCTTGGGGATCCTCCTCCACGCAAGGGCGACCCCATGTTTGAGCTTAAACAATTACCTAATACTTTGAAATATGCATATCTTGATGAAAAGAAGAATATCCTCTTATTATTAGTGCTAACCTTTCAGAGCATGAAGAAAAGAAATTATTGAAAACTCTGAAGAAACACCGTGCTGCTATTGGATATACTCTTGATGATCTTAAGGGCATTAGTCCCACTCTACGTCATTACAAAATTAATATGGAGCCTGATGCTAAACCAGTTGTTGATCATCAAGGATGGTTAAATCCTAAGATGAAAGAAGGGGTAAGAAATGAAATACTAAAGCTTCTATAGGCAAGTATAATTTATCCTATTGCTGATAGTAGATGTGTAAGTCCCGTTCATTGTGTCCCTAAGAAGGGAGGTACTGCTGTTGTTCCTAATGATAAGAATGAATTGATTCCACAAAGAACTGTTATAGGTTATAGAATGGTAATTGATTTTCACAAATTAAACAAAGCTACTAGAAAAGATCATTACCCTCTACCTTTTATTGATCAAATGCTAGAAAGACTGTCCAAACATACACATTTTTCCTTTCTAGATGGTTATTCTGGTTTTTCTCAAATACCTGTGTCAAAAGGGGACCAAGAAAAGACCACATTTACTTGCCCTTTCGGTACTTTTGCTTATACATGCATGCCGTTTGGTTTATGTAATGCACCTACTACCTTTCAAAGATGTATGACTGCTATATTCTCTGACTTCTGTAAAAATATTGTTGAGGTTTTCATGGATGATTTCTCTGTTTACAGAACTTCTTTTGATGATTGCTTAAGCAACCTTGATCAAGTTTTGCAGAGATGTGAAGAAACTAATCTTGTTTTGAATTGGGAGAAGTGCAACATTATGGTTAATAAAGTTATTGTCTTGGGGCATAAAATTTCTGAAAGAGGTATTGAAGTTGATAAGGCTAAAGTAGATGCTATTGAAAAGATGCAGTGTCCTAAAGATATCAAAGGTGTAAGAAGTTTCCTTGGTCATGTTGGTTTCTATAGGAGGTTTATTAAAGACATTCTATAAAATTTCTAGGCCTCTCACTAATCTGTTTCTTTTGTTTTTGATGATGATTGTGTAGAAGCATTTGAAATACTTAAGAAAGCCTTGATTTCTGCACCTATTGTTCAACCACCTGATTGGGATTTACCCTTAGAAATTATGTGTGATGCTAGAGATTATGTTGTTGGTGCTATTCTAGGGAAAAGCATTGATAAGAAATCAAATGTTATTCATTATGCTAGTAAAACTCTAGACAGTGCCTAGAGAAATTATGCTACTATCGAAAAAGAATTTTTAGCAGTTGTTTTTGCTTGTGACAAGTTCAGATCCTATATTGTTGATTCCAAGATAACTATTCACACTGATCATGCTGCTATTAAATACTTATGGAAAAGAAAGATGCTAAACCTAGACTTATGAGATGGGTTCTCTTGCTGGAAGAATTTGATTTGCATATTATTGATAGAAAGGGAGTTGAGAACCCCGTCACAGACAACTTATCTATGTTAGAAAATGTTCTTGATGACCCACCGCCTATTGATGATAGCTTTCCTAATGAGCAATTAGTTGTCATAAATGCTTCTCGTAATACTCCATGGTATGCTGATTATGTGTTGTTGCTAAATTTTTACCACCTAGTTTCACATACCAGCGAAAGAAAAAGTTTTTCTATGATTTAAGACATTACTTTTGGGATGACCCACACCTTTATAAATAAGGAGTACATGGTGTTATTAGACGTTGTGTACCTGAGTATGAACAGGAACAAATCCTACGCAAGTGTCACTCCGAGGCCTTCGGAGGACACCATGCTGGAGATAGAACTGCGCACAAGGTATTGCAATCTGGTTTTATTGGCCTACTCTCTTCAGATGCTCGTAAGTTTGTCTTGTCTTGTGATGAATGCTAGAGAATTGGCAATATTAGTAGACGTCAGGAAATGCCTATGAATTATTCACTTGTTCTTGAACCATTGGGGCTTTGATTATATGGGACCTTTTCCTTCCTCTAATGGGTATACACATATTTTAGTTGCTGTTGATTATGTTACTATGTGGGTGGAAGTTATTCCAACTAATAGTGCTGATCATAAAACTTCTATTAAGATGCTTAAAGAAGTTATTTTTTCGAGGTTTGGAGTCCCTAGATATTGATGACTGATGCTGGTTCACACTTTATTTTTGGTGCTTTCCGTAAAATGCTTGCTAAATATGACATCAACCATACAACCGCATCTCCAAATCACCCTCAGTCTAGTGGTCAAGTAGAGTTGAACAATAGAGAGATTAAATTGATTTTGCAAAACACTGTTAATAGATCTAGAAATAATTGGTCTAAGAAACTTGATGATGCATTATGGGCTTATAGAACTTCTTATAAGAATCCTATGGGTATATCTCCGTATAAACTGGTTTATGAAAAAACATGTCATTTACCTCTTGAACTAGAACGTAAAGCTAATTGGGCAATCACAGAGCTCAACTATGATTTCAAACTTGCCGGCGAGAAAAGGTTATTTGACATAAGCTCGCTTGATGAATGGCGAACCCAAGCCTACGAGAATGCCAAGTTGTTTAAGGAAAAGGTTAAAAGGTGGCATGACAAAAGGATACAAAAGCATGAGTTTAATGTAGTTGATCATGTTTTACTATACAACTCTCGTTTAAGATTTTTTGCCGGAAAACTTCTCTCTAAATGGGATGGCCCTTACATTATCGAGGAGGTTTATCATTTCGGTGCCATCAAGATCAACAACGTTGAAGGCACTAACCCGAAGGTGGTAAATGGTCAAAGAATCAAACATTATATTTCAGGTACTCCCATAAATCTTGAGACAAATATTATTAATACCATAACACCGGAGGAGTACATAAGGGATACTTTCTAGGATGTTTCAGACTCCGAAAAGGAATAGGTATGTGGTACAGTAAGTAAACCGACTCTAAAATTGTTCTAATGGAAATTTCTCTCTGTTTTGGAATATTTAAAAAATAGGAAAATTAAAAGTAGTCTGAAGAGTGCACGAGGAAGCGGCAAGGCAGGGGGCGTGCCCTACCCCCTGGGCGCGCCCCTATGCCTTGTGGCCATCTCGTGTGCCCTTTGAACTCCGTTTTCTTGCACAATACTTCTTTTGCTCGGGAAAAAGTTATTATATAATCTCTCGAAGGTTTTGACCACCATACCACGGCAAAATCCTCTGTTGTTGTTTCGTGCTGTTTTCCTGGCAGATCTGAAAATATGTCGTCTCAAGATTCAGAGGGAGAAAGCTATGTTGCTGATTTCATCTCTAACCCAAAGGTCTATGGGGAGGTGGAACATTACGGCTGGACCAGGAAGGAGGAGGACTCCAACGTGGAAAGAACAAGGGAAGATAGTTCTGATGAAGAGGACGATCCACCACTGGTAGAACGAGGTGCTATACAAACAGTTTTTAACCCCTTTCCGCGACGGCGTTCGGAACCGTCACCTAGTGAGTGTGGGCGATAGGGGGGTCCTTCCCACACAACCCAGAAACCATCATGGATATGCCCTCCTGGCACACACGCTTGGCAAAATGAGGTCGTGTGCGACCGACGAGTGAGCAAATACGGTTATACGTACAGTAGTGCTAAAAATAGAATTATACAGGCGAAATCATTTCCGGTCGTAAGTACATCCCACACAGTCAGTCCTCCGAAACGTTTCCGTTCATATATACATCCCACACAGTCGCTGCAAGGAAAACATTTCTGTTCGTAGGTACATCACACACAATTTTCCCCGTTAAATCGTTTGTGATAGCGTTCCCATCGTACACGATATTAACAATTTTATCATTTGCGTTGTTGAATGCATCGCACACGGTGCGTAGAAGAAACTGTGTGGCAAAGGCTGTCTATCACACACAGTTTTTATGCAGTAAATGTTTGCGCAAGGTGGCCTAACACAAACAGTTTTGAAGAGAATGTCGTGTGTGATTGTTCATCGATCCAACACGATTTATTCCTAGAAACTTTGTGTGTTGCCTTAGGTCATCGCCCACGGTATTTTCTCAATAACCGTTTGCAATAGCAAAACCCAATTAGCAGGCTAATTCGCCATTAGTAGGCTAATTGCCCTATTATTAATAATCCATATATTAATCTAATTGACATTCATATTAAACACATAATATATTTCATTCCCATATTAAGGAAGCATGATTTCATAATTGAAATACATTAGAGTACAACATGATATAGCTTTAGCACTCAGCTACCCCATTACACAACTGCACCAGCACCAAGTTTCACATGCAACATCTAGAACCTTCCGAAATTAGCATCATAGACGGTAAATAGACAGAGGCATCTCATCGGGAAAACTGCTGAAGCGAAAGGCGAATATTGAGCCTTCATTGATGTTGAAGGTCTTTGCAACTTTAGGCCAGTGCCTGTGGATGATTGACCGTCCATCCTTCGTCCTCTTCAGGAACACTTCAATATTTAACGGTGGGTTTTGTATGAAAACCTTCCTCGCCTCCTGACCATAGAGGTGGTTTGAGAGGTAATCATCAGTGATCTGCTTTGGAAAGGCATGAAAACAAGGATGTGCATAAATATCTTCTCTATATTGGAAATGGGGCAAAGGAATAAAAAAAGGCAAGGTATAATAGTTAGTACCAAGTGAACTGATGTCTTCTTCATTGTGCAGACAAAGATCTTGTTATTTTTTGTCGCTAATTTCTTTATCCTAACAATCTTTCTGAGTTTCTTGACTTGATTGATATTCATGGACAACTCATTTCCCCATATGCAAAAAGGGTCGAACAGTGGGTCAAAACCTCTAACAGCGGGACCTACATGTGCAAGACCAAATTGTTAAAAACCTAAATATTAGAATGGTTCCTGCAATTGCATAATAATATGCTATTAGATAACAGACCATGCACGTGCTAACCTCGATTGTAAACCTCCGTGCTTCCCATTGTTTCCCTACAACACATATAAGGTACTTAGTCATCAGGTTAAGTAAGGGTTTGCATGCTATCAGTAAAATATGTTGATGAAAAATAAGCACATCGCAGATTCATCGGATTAATTCAAGCCACATGGAAAACCCATTTATCCAAACCAAGCATGATTAAGAACTAGGAAATATAGCACTTGCATATGTTTCTCATGTATTAAGTGCAGCCAAATTCGATTTATTCCTCACATGCACAACAATACAAAATTCCACCCACGACAATTGGACATCGCATTGCAGAATTCAACCAAGCGGTTAACTAAACACCACAACAAATGAACCAAACATTAACTGAGCACCACATTGCACAATAGAACATACTCCTAATAGAAGATCAGATAGTTAACCGAACCAAGCATGCTTAACAACTTGGAAATATAGCAATTGTATTTGTTTCTCATGTATTTAGTACAACCAAATTCGATTTACTTATCACATGGTATACAATAACAGAATGCACCCACAACAATTGAACATCGCATTGCAGAATTGAACCAAACAGTTAACTAAACACCACAACACAAATGAACCAAACGTTAACTGAGCACCACATTGCACAATGTATAATCAAACCAAGCATGCTTGACAACTTGGAAATATATCAATTGTATTCGTTTCTCATGTATTTTGCAAAGATAAATTTGATTTATTTCTCACATGGAAGGCAATACAAAATTGCAGCCTGAAGAATTGAACATCACATTTGCAGAATTGAAACAAATAGTTACCTGAAGGCAACAACTAATTAACCAACTGATGTCTACTACGCAACTTTATTCTTGTAGACACGTGTTGGGCCTCCAAGCGCAGAGTTTTGTAGGACAGTAACAATTTTCCCTCAAGTAGATGACCTAAGGTTTATCAATCCGTGAGAGGTGTAGGATGAAGATGGTCTATCTCAAACGACCCTGCAACCATATACAAGAAATCTCTTGTGTCCCCAACACACCCAATACAATGGCAAATTGTCTAGGTGCACTAGTTCGACGAAGAGATGGTGATAAAAGTGTAACATGGATGGTATAAATATATTTTTATAATCTGAATAAATAAAAACATCAAGGTAGAAAATAGTAAACGGGCACAAAAGTAGTGTTGCAATGCTCAAAAATGAGGCCTAGGGTCCGTACTTTCGCTAGTGCAAGCTCTCAACAATGCTAACATAGTTGGATCATATGATTATCCCTCAAACTGAAATAAATAATCACTCCCGAGTTCCAATTAGTGGAGAAGAAAAGATAGAAATTTTTGTAAGTCACGAAACCACCTCAAAGCTATTCTTTCCGTTCGATCTATTCAAGAGTTCGTACTAAAATAACACAAAGCTATTTTTTCTGTTCGATCTATCCTAGAGTTCGTACTAGAATAACACCAAAGCAAATTCATATTCATAATACTCAATCGACACAAAGAACTATAAAGAGACCCCAAAGTTTCCGTCGAAGAAAAACGTGCATCAACCCATATGCATAGATTACCCCAATATCACAACGGGAATCCGCGAGTTGAATGCCATAACACATATCAAGTGAACACCTCAAGTATTCATATTGCAAGACATATATAATGTGTTCTCATCTCTGAATATTCAATCCGACAAGACAAAACTTTGAAGGGTAAAGATTCAATGCATCATAACAAGAGTATAGAGGGGAGAAACATCATATGATCCGACTATATTAACAAAGCCCATGATATAAATCACGAGAGAGAGAGAGAGATCAAAACATAGCTACTGGTACAAACCCTCAGCCCTGAGGGTGGACTACTCCCTCCTCATTGTGGTGGCCGCCAGGATGATGAAGATGGCCATCGGAGATGATTCCCCCCTTTGGCACGGTGCCGGAACAGGGTCTAGATTGGTTTTTGCGGATACAGAGACCTTGCGGCGCTGGAACTTCTCATCTAGGTTTTCCCCCATGGGTTTCGGAATATTTGTGAATTTATAGGGTAAAGAGGGTGTGCGGGGGGCCACCGAGGTGGGCACAACCCACCTGGACGCGCCGGGGGGCCCTGGCGCGCCCTGGTGGGTTGTGCCCCCCTCGGGACACCCCCCAGGTGCAGCTCTGGCCCATTGGGTTCCTTCTGGTCCAGAAAAAATCTCCAAAAAGTTACATGGTGTTTGGAATCCATTTGATATTGATTTCCTGCGGTGTAAAACACAAGCAAAAAACAACAACTGGTACTGGGCACTGGGTCAATAGGTTAGTCCCAAAAAATGATATAAAGTTGCTATAAAATGATTGTAAGACACCCAAGAATGATAAAATAACAACATGAATACTTCATAAATTATAGGTACGTTGGAGACGTACCAGCATCCCCAAGCTTAATTCCCTCTTGCCCTCGAGTAGGTAAATGATAAAAGAAATAATTTATGAAGTGTGAATGCTAGCAAAGTGCATAAGTTTGATCAATGATAATTTCAATCACTTTTTCTAGCGTCATAACAACAATTCTTTCTTATAAAACTTCTCATGTTATAGTAGCAGCCAATTCACATGTTAAGGACCAAGCAATGAACTCTCTTGAAACTCAAAAACATATGTTCTTAGTCACCAAGCAATTGCTATTCAACTTATTCAACAGAGTCTAAGTAAGAGCTCAACATACTCAACCATCTTATAGTCTTCTATGATTGCTAACACTCAGCGCATACACATGAGCAAAACGTTTCAACCGGACATATAGAAAGATAGGCGCTTATAATTTCGCCTCCCAACGTATTCACCTTTGGGTGATGTCAACAATAATAACTTATGCTACCCATATTCAACTGGACATATGTGCCTAGATCTTTCCTCACCACATGATGCTTGCAAAGAGAAATATAAAAAGGAATAGAGAGAAAAACTTTGACTCTTTGCATAAAAGTAAATACTGAAAAGTAAAAGATAGGCCCTTCGCAGAGGGAAGCAGAGGTTGCCATGCGCTTATTTGTTTGTATGCCCAACCCTCTAATCCAAAAGAACGTCATGTTATATTGCCCCTTATGATGGCAACCTTTATAATGCAGTATGTCGCTTTTATTCTTTGCCATCACAAGTACATACAACACTTAGTTTTCTCTTACACTAAATGATCTAACACTTTTACAAGCAATTTTTATTGCCTTTTTGCACCGATGACAACTTAATTGAAGGATCTTGTCCAATCCTTAGGTAGGTATGGTGGACTATTGAAAATAACATTTGGGTTAAGGGTTTTTGGATGCACAAGTAGTATCTCTACTTGGTGCATAATTTTCGACTAGCAAAGATGGGGGGCAAGCACCACATGTTGAAGGATCTATGACAATATTTCTATGTGAATATGAACAAACATAAATCATTACGTTGTCTTCCTTGTCCAACGTCAACAATTTTGGCATATAATATTTTGATGGGGGCTCACAATCACAAAAGATTTCCAAGATAGTGTATTTGCATGTCAAAGTTCTCTTCCTTATACTAATTATTCGTGAATTGCTTGTATGACCAATATTGTGATTGTCAAGATCCAAAAGCTTTCACTTTCTAAACCCAATGTGAAGCCACTACTAGGCATGATTTGAACATGTGATTTCAACTTCATTATATTCAATTCATTCAACAATTTACTCATAGGATATAAGTGAAGCACAAGAGTAAATGACAAGCTACTCCAAAAAGATATAAATGAAGATAATGAGCATAATATTTATTTCTCTCAAATTAATTTAAGTGAAGCAAGAGAGAATTTCTTCAAAAATACTAAAGCACACCGTGCTCAAAAAGATATAAGTGAAGCACTAGAGCAATCCTATAGAAAAGAGCTTCGTTGACGGGATGTGGATGCCGCTTACCTAGCCTTCTATTTGAGGACTCTATTTCTTTTAAAAACTTTCAGGTCTAAGTATTTATTAAAACATCAAGCAAAATGAAAATAAAATGACTTTCTAAGAATAGCACATCTCATGTGAAGAAGCAAAAACTTAGGTTCAACCGATACTAACCGATAATTGTTGATGAAGAAAGGTGGGATGCCTGCCAGGGCATCCCCAAGCTTAGATGCTTGAGACATCTTGAAATATTATCTTGGGGTGCCTTGGGAATCCCCTAGCTTCAACTTTTGTGTCTCCTTAATTCTTCTCATGTCACAATTTTCCTAAATCTCAAAAGCTTCATCCACACAAAACTCAACAAGAACTCGTGAGATAAGTTAGTATAAATCAATGCAAAACCTTATCATTATCTACTGTAGCAAATCACTAAAATTATTATTCAACATTTCATACTAAATGCCTCTGCATATTTAATAGTCCTATCCTCAAATAGAATCACTAAACAAGCAAACATATGCAAACAATGCAAACATAACAGCAATCTGCCAAAACAGTACAGTCTGTAAAGAATGCAAGATTCATTATACTTCCCTAACTCCAAAAATTATGAGAAAAATACTAAACTGTAGAATATTTATCAGAGATTATTTTGCAAAACATTTCAACAATTTATCGTATTCTTAATTTTCTAGGGAATTTTTGCAACATTGACAAACTTTCTGTTTTCAAACAGCAACAAGTATACTTGCAAAATAAGCATGGCAAAGGCTATCATTGCCACTTTTATTGAAATAAAATATGCAATACATTATTCTAAATAACAGCAAGAAAATGCTAGAAAAATAAATTGATGCTCCAAGCAAAACACATATCATGTGACGAATGAAAACATAGCTCCAAGTGAGGATAATGTTGGAGACGAAAGAGGGGATGCCATCTGGGGCATCCCCAAGCTTAGTTTCTTGGATCTTTCTTGAATATTACCTTGGGTGTGCCTTGGGCATCCCCAATATTAGGGTCTTGTCACTCCTTATTCTCCTCATATCGACATTTCACCCAAAACTTGAAAACTTCAATCACACAAAACTTAACGGAACCTTGTGAGATAGGTTAGTATGATAAAGAGCAAACCATTTCACTTTTGGTACTGTCAAAGACAAGATTCATAATTGTTTCCACATAATGCCTACTGTAGCATATCATTTCCACAATTTATATTTAGCAATATAAGCCATATAAACAAGGAAACAAGCAAATTATGCATTGAAAACAGAATCTGTCGAAAACAGAAGAGTCTATAGTAATCTTTACACAAACCATACTTCTGCTACTCCAAAAAATATGAAACAAAATTGTAACACGTGAGAAATTTGTATATTATTCTTCTTAAAAAAGAATCAACTCAAAATCACTCTTCTATTAAAAGCGAGAACTATATTCGTGAGCGCAAGAGTTTCTGTTTTTCAGCAAGATCAAATCAGCTATCACCCAACATGATCCCAAAGGCTTTACTTGGCACTTTATTGAAACAAAAACAATAAAACATGATTACTATAGTAGCACAATCATGTGAGCACACATAAACAGTAGGTAAAAGTGTTGGGTTGTCTCCCAACAAGCGATTTTCTTTAATGCCTTTTAAGCTAGGCATGATGATTTCAATGATGCTCACATAAAAGATAAGAATTGAAACACAAAGAGAGCATCATGAAGCACATGACTTGCACATTGAAGTCTAACCCACTTCCTATGCATAGGGATTTTGTGATCAAACAACTTATGGGAACAAGAATCAGCTAGCATAGGAAGGCAAAACAAGCATAGCTTCAAAACTTTCAACACATAGAGAGGAAACTTGATATTATTGAGATATGTAAAAGCATATGTTCCTCGCTCATAATAATTTTCAGTGGCATCATGACTGAATTCAACAATATAACTATCACATAAAGCATTATTTTCATGATCCACAAGCATAGAAAATTCAATACTCTCCACACAAGCAAATTTATTCTCATCAATAGTAGTGGGACCAAACTGAAGAAAATAACTATCACGTGATTGAAAATTAAAATCATGATGTCAAGTTTTATGGTTATAATTATTCATTATAGCATACATGTCATCACCATAATCATCATAGATAGGAGGCATGCTTTCATCATAATAATTTATCTCATCAAAACTTGGGGGGAGTAAAAGTATCATCTTCATCAAACATAGCATCCCCAAGCTTATAGCTTTGCATATCATTAACATCATGGATATTCAAAGAATTCATACTAAAAACATTGAAATCATGCTCATCATTCAAATATTTTGTGCCAAACATTTTATTGACTTCTTCTTCTAACAACTGAGCACAATTTTCCGATCCATCATTTTCAAGAAAGATATTATAAAGATGATCAATAATATGATGCAACCTCAATTCCATTTTTTATGTAGTTTTCTTTTATAAACCAAACTAGTGACAAAACAAGAAACTAAAAGATTCAATTTCAAGATCTAAAGATATACCTTCAAGCACTCACCTCCCCGGCAACGGTGCCAGAAAAGAGCTTCGTTGCCGGAGTGTGAGTGCCGGTTTCCTTACCTCCCCGGCAACGGCGCCAGAAAAGAGCTTGATGTATACTATGCAACTTTATTCTTCTAGACACGTGTTGGGCCTCCAAGCGTAGAGTTTTGTAGGACAGTAGCAATTTTCCCTCAAGTGGATGACCTAAGGTTTATCAATCTGTGAGAGGTGTAGGATGAAGATGGTCTCTCTCAAACGACCCTGCAACCAAATACAAGAAATCTCTTGTGTCCCCAACACACCCAATACAATGGAAAATTGTATAGGTGTACTGGTTTGGCGAAGAGATGGTGATAAAACTGTAATATGGATGGTAGAAATATATTTTTATAATCTGAATAAATAAAAACAACAAGGTAGCAAATAGTAAACGGGCACAAAAATGGTGTTGCAATAGTTAAAAAAGAGGCCTAGGGTCCGTACTTTCGCTAGTGCAACCTCTCAACAATGCTAACATAGTTGGATCATATGATTATCCCTCAGAGTGCAATAAAGAATCACTCTCGAGTTCCTATTAGCGGAGAACAAAAGATAGGAATTGTTTGTAGGTCACGAAACCACCTCAAAGCTATTCTTTCCGTTCGATCTATTCAAGAGTTCGTACTAAAATAACACAAAGCTATTTTTTCCGTTCGATCTATCCTAGAGTTCATACTAGAATAACATCAAAGCAAATTCATATTCATAATACTCAATCCACACAAAGAACTATAAAGAGACCACAAAGTTTTCGTCGGAGAAAAACATGCATAAACCCCTATGCATAGATTACCCCGGTATCACCGCGGGAATCCGCGTGTTGAATGCTATAACATGTATTAAGTGAATAAATAAGATACCTCATTGTCACCTCGAGTATTCATATTGCAAGACATATATCTTGTGTTCTCATCTCTGAATATTCAATCCGACAAGACAAAACTTTGAAGGGTAAAGATTCAATGCATCATAACAAGAGTATAGAGGGGAGAAACATCATATGATCCGACTATATTAACAAAGCCCATGATATAAATCATGAGAGAGAGAGATCAAACACATAGCTACTGGTACAAACCCTATGCCCTGAGGGTGGACTACTCCCTCCTCATCGTGGTGGCCGCCGGGATGATGAAGATGGCCACCGGAGATGATTCCCCCCTCTGGCAGGGTGCCGGAACGGGGTCTAGATTTGTTTTCGCAGATACAGAGACCTTGCGGTGGAGGAACTTCTCATCTAGGTTTTCCCCCATGGGTTTCGGAATATTTGTGAATTTATAGGGTAAAGAGGGTGTGCGGGCCCCTCGAGGCACCCCCCCAGGTGCAGCTCTGGCCCATTGGGTTCCTTGTAGTCTGTTTGATATTGATTTCCTGCAATGTAAAAAACAAGCAAAAAACAGCAACTGGCACTGGGAACTGGGTCATATAGGTTAGGCCCAAAAAATGATATAAAGTTGCTATGAAATGATTGTAAAACACCCAAGAATGATAAAATAACAGCATGAATACTTCATAAATTATAGATACGTTGGAGACGTATCACCAAACAGTTAATAAGTGAGCACCACACTACATGACATATAGAACATATACACAGGAGCAATAGATTGCATGGTAAAATTAGATAGCACAATTCACTAGAATTTGTTAAGGAAAGGTAGGAGCAGCACACACAACGGGTAAATCAAGCATGCTTAACTAGCATAGCTAGCAAATGGCAAGGTGATCATCCAAGGTCTGGGGGTCAGCACGAATGGTAGCCATCGCGACCTCATCCACGCGTGCGACCATGATTTACTTCTCCGCTGCCAAATGCTCCTTGAGCTCCTGGCTATACTGCGTGCACCATGGCTTAGGGAGGCACTTATTTGGTGGATGGGTCCGTGATTTAGGTGGAAGGTGTCGTGACGGCGGTCGGGGCATGTGGGATGTGGAAGGAGGAGGAGGATGGGGGTCTGGTGTGGATTACCTGCCTGGATAGACGAGGCCGAGCAGCGTGAAGGAGGGTCGTCGGTGAGGGGGGCGGCGCTGCGAGCAAGAAGTGAAGGTTTCAACTTGGAAAGGAAGGTGGAAATAGGGGAAATGTAGCTTTTGTTAAAGGGGAGGGGGCGGGGAGGTAGATATTTCCGTGAAAGCCGAAAATTTGGAATCGCTTCAGAAAAACTGGTGTGCAAAGTGCCATCAGACACGGTCCCTTACTCAGAACTGTGTAAGATATGTGAACATCAAACAATTCAGATAGCTTAACCCGTGTGTGATGAGTTTGAACGTCAAAAATTTTGGTTCCGATTTCCCTGGTTACAGTGCTCATCCACGTCATTGCATAATTTGGGTACACAAAGGAGACTACAACACACCCACACTTCTTAATCGAGCAAGTTCAGCAATTAAACAGAGGTAGCTGGCCTAAACATTACTCTAATAAATTAAAGACCGACGCTCTTAATTAAACAAAACAAAGAGTCCTACTATGGCTAGTGCTTGTCGATCTCCGCCGCCTCCTCCATGCTCAGCTCGCGCCCGACGGTCTCCTGGGGAAGGAGCTCCATGGCATCCATCGCACCATATTCGGCAAGCATCTCGCCATCCGCATACGCCATCTCTTTGGAAAAGGCCGCCATGAGTTGGGCGTGGGAGGCCGCAATCTAAGCTTGGACGGGCTCCGTCGTTGCAAGGTATGCGGCGGAAGAACGGACGGCTGTTCGAACGCTCTCGGCCATTGCCAACTCTTCGGCCATGGGTTGCTGAATGTTGTAGGAGAAGCTTCGTTCGATTTGTGCGGTGACCGCCACGAGCTGGGCGTGGGCGGCCTCGACATGGTCGGGGGCAGCTTCCATCAGGGCCAAGGCCGCCGTTGTGGAACGGGCAAGTGCTGTGCCGCTCTCGCCAACTGCTATCCCCAAGGCAGATGTTGCTGCGCCACCTGAGAAGCAACATCGGCCGTTTGGGCTGCCTTGGCCGCCCGGTCGCAGATTGCGGCCGTGCTCATGCACCTTGTTAGCACACGCATGGCGGCTGTGGCCACGCTCTCGCCGGAGTGGGCCGCCGAAGTTGCCCTCATGACGCGGCTCCACGTCCCCATCTTTCACCGGCGACGATTGAATAGTGAAATGATATTTGGGGAGCGAGCTAGTGTGCTTGACACGCTGGCTGTGGACTGTAGCCGACGCACCTTCTCGCGCAAGACATAGGCGTACTATACGCTGACGGTGCTCCAGGATATTTTTTACTGCATCTCACACGGTTGGTGATAATAAACTGTGTGGTATCTACTTATTTTTTAATTTTGGTTTGAATTACATAATGGGGTCACAGCGACAATGGACGGTGTTTGAATTGCTAGACCTTTTATCTGCAGTGAACATGCAACTATATGTGTGTCGTAAAAAAATTGGAATTGTTCAGGGTTCGTTTGGAATTTTTATACATTAAATTGGTTTTCTAGCCATTTCAGGCGCACAATTCAAAATTGAAGCACATGCTCCAGTCCATAAAAACTGGTTGCAAATCAAATGTTTATCCTTGGTTGCAAGCTTAGGTCACATGCAAGAAATGAGAATGAATGTCAAACACCCTGACACTGCCGCTCAGCCGCTAACATTGAGATACATGCTTTTAACATTCTAGTAAATCGAAAACTCGTCTGAAATTCATGAAACTTGACATGATATCATGGAACGGTAGCGACGTGCCGTGGTAATAATATTGTCCCATTTGGGGCAGGTGTGGGTATAAGCTTCTCGCAAACCAGAGCTTCTCTCACAACAAGCCTGATGGTTTCAGTAGGGTACATGCCACCTTGGGGGATGAAACGATATATGTTGCCTCCTCTTACTTTCAAAATGTTTCTCGTGTCAACATAGAACAACACGAGTGTTGTGTCATTTTTTGGGATTTTTCGGGGTTCACATGGACATTTTTATACATTAACTTAGTTTTCTATGCATTCATTTGCATAAGTAAAATTTGAACTACATGCACATGCATGCTCTAATGCATATAAATTAGTTGAAAATTCAAATCTGTGTCCTTGGTTGCATGCTTAGGTCTCATGCAAGAAATGTGAATGAATGTCAAACACCCTGCCACTATCACTTGGTCGCAAACATTGAGATACCTGGTTTTTAAATTCTAGTAAATCCAAAACTCATCTGAAATTCATGAAACTTGGCATGCTATCATGGAGCGGCATCAAAATGCCATGGTAAAATTTTTGTCCCATTTGGGGCAGGTTTGGGGATATGCTTCCCACAAACCAAAGGTTCTCACAACAAGTGTGATGGTTTCGGTAGGGAACGTCCCACCTTTGGGGATGAAACCATATCCATTGCCTCTTATTGCTTTCAAAAAAATTCATGTGTCAACATAGACTAACTTGTGTCAATTTTTGGGATTTTTCGGGGTTCGTTTTGACATTTTTATGCATTAATTGCATTTTCAATGCATTTATGAGCACAATTCAAATTTGAACTACATGCACAGGCTCTAATGCATATAAATTGGTTGAAAATTCAAATTTGTGTCCCTGGTTGCATGCTTAGGTACCATGCAAGAAATGGGAATGAATGTCAAACACCCTGCCACCATCACTCGGCCGCAAACATTGAGATTCCTGGTTTTTAAATTCCAGTAAATCCAAAACGCGTATGAAATTCATGAAACTTGGCATGCTATCATGGAGCGGCATCAACATGCCGTCGTAAATTTTTTGTCCCATTTGGGGCAGGTTTGGGGATATGCTTCTCACAAACCAAAGGTTCTCACAACAAGCCTGATGGTTTCGGTAGGGAATGTCCCACCTTTGGGGACGAAACGATATCCGCTGCCTCTTATTGCTTTCAAAAATTTTCTAGTGTCAACATAGAACAACAGGAGTGTTGTGTCAATTTTTGGGATTTTCGGGGTTCGTTTGGACATTTTATGCATTAATTGAGTTTTCAATGCATTTATGTGCATAATTCAAATTTGAACTACATGCACATGCTCTAATGCATATAAATTGGTTGAAAAGTCAAATCGGTGTCCTTGGTTTCATGCTTAGGTCCCATGCAAGAAATGGGAATAAATGTCAAACACCCTGCCACCGTCACTCAGCCGCAAACATCGAGATTCTTGCTTGTTAAATTCTAGTAAATCCAAAACTCGTCTGAAAATCATGAAACTTGGCATGCTATCATGGAGAGGCATCAACATGTCGTGGTAATTTTTTTGTCCTATTTGGGGCAGGTTTGGGTATAAGCTTCTCACAAACCAGAGCTTCTCACAACAAGCCTGATGGTTTCGGTTGGGAACGTCCCACCTTTGGGGACAAAATAATATCAGCTGCCTCTTATTGCTTTCAATTTTTTTTCTAGTGTCAACATAGAACAACAGGAGAGTTGTATCGATTTTTGGGATTTTTCGGGGATCGTTTAGACATTTTTATGCATTAATTGAGTTTTCGATGCATTTATGTGCGTAATTCAAATTTGAACTAGATGCACATGCTCTAATGCATATAGATTGGTTGAAAATTCAAACCTATGTCCTTGGTTGCATGCTTAGGTCCCATGCAATAAATGGGTATGAATGTCAAACACCCTACCACCGTCACTCGGCCGCAAACATTGAGATTCCTGGTTTTTAAATTCTAGTAAATCCAAAGCTCGTCTGAAATCCATGAAACTTGGCATGCTATCATGGAGCCGCATCAACATGCCGTGGTAATTTTTTTTGTCTCATTTGGGGCAGGTTTGGGTATAAGCTTCTCATAAACCAGAGCTTCTCACAACAAGCCTGATGGTTTCGGTAGGGAACGTCCCACCTTCGGGGACGAAATGATATCTGCTGCCTCTTATTGCTTTCAAATATTTTCTAGTGTCAACATAGAACAACATGAGTGTTGTGTTAAATTTTGCAATTTTCGGGGTTCGTTTGGACATTTTTATACATTAATTGGGTTTTCTAGGCATTTTATGTGCATAATTCACATTTGAACTACATGCACATGCTCCAGTGCATATAAATTGGTTGAAAAATCAAATCTTTGTCCTAGGTGCATGCTTAGGTCACATGCAAGAAATGGGAATGAATTTCAAACACTAGGGCACTGTTGATTGCCGACAAAACATTGAGATACTTTGTTTTTAAATTCTAGCAAATCCAAAACTCGTCTAAAATTCATGAAACTTGGCATGCTATCATGGAATGGCACCCAACATGTTCTGGTATTTTTTGTGTCCGTTTTGAGAGAAGAAGCACTCCAATAACAGCCAACAAAGGTATTTTCAAACAAATAGCTGCCACTCTAAGTCTCTAACATTGCAAATGTTTGTATCCTTCAAATCGTGTGCGTTATGTTAACCATTCACGTGACGCCACGTGTCTTGGTTTTAATGGCTATAAGAGGTGTCGTGCGGACAGCTGCTTGACTGAGTGGGAGGTGTGCGAGCGCAGTCCGGTGCGCAGGCTTACCGAGAGGTGTGCAAACTGTCCTCCAATGTGCAGGCTCACCGGGAAGCGTGCGAGCTGTACGCTACACATGCTCATTGGGAATCGAGCCCTTTGACTTCCATGGCCGCCCGCCTTCCTCTCCATTAATGGCACCCGAGCCGCTGCTTAATACGGGCGACCTTACTGTTCGCCTCCCATTCCCCTCCCTCCCGTAGACCTCCACCAACGCCATGGCACAGAAGGATCATCTGCCACTAGTCTTCAAGTTTGGTGAAATTGACTCCGAGCCGAAGGAGATAGAAAATAAGGAGGAATGGGGCCTCATGGACATGACCCAGAATGAGCTGGCCACGGCTATTGCTGCCCCCGCTCTCGTCCCAGCTCCCATTCCCATGCCCACACCAGCGACCATCCCCATAGCATTGACGGGCTGGTCGCCGAGCACTATCGCAGAGCTGGAAGCCACGGACGTCACCGAGGTCTTCGCGGACCCGCGCAAGCTTGTGTACATGCCAGCACCAGCGCCAGCGCCCATGCCCGTGCGCACTCGTCCACCCACCGTGGCGTCGGTCCCCATGCATTTGGCCGCACCCGCCGCGCCCATGCCTGTGCACGCGCCCCCTCAGCAGCATGGGACACCACCACCGACCACTACCTCTCAGCGCCGCCAGCTGCCGTCCTCCCGCGCCCTGCTCGTCGATCGGGTGATGACATGATGTTCGATTTACAAGTGAAGAAAATTCTATGCTGCCTTGAAGACTTCAACAACGGCGTCCTGGAGGACAACAACGACAAGGACGGCGCGGCACGCCGCCTACGCCGCCGCTAGAAATAGTTTTTTTCTTGGGTTTAATATTGTATCTCGATTGCAAACGTTTTAGTTAGAACACCTGTATGCAAACCAATAGCTTCCCCAGGAAGCCAAGGGAAAATGTGCCGAGCAGGATTTGTGCATCTCTTGATCGCAAACTTTTTAGATAGAACACCCGTATGCAAAGCGATAGTAGGATTTGTGCATCTCTTCAACGCAATGGTTGTTTTGGATGACACGTGTGCAACCACTTATAAACAATTTGGTAAGATTTGTATCTGTCATATTGGGTATGTTGCCATTTGTCAAACTTGAAAGATTGACATTTGTTGATCTAGTAACATTGCCATTTGTCAACCTTGTAACACTGCCATTTGTCAAAATATCCAGCTAAAGATCACTAGCACTATCTAATTTTTGCAACTAAAATTCAGTAATTAAGCATATATTTCATTCATAGATTAAGCAGTAGTGCTTAATTTATACAAACAGTTCAACTCGACAGTTGAACCGACCAAACTTTTCCCCAATTGTTGCCAACCACGTACTAAAATAGCTAGTTCTACTTTATATAGTAGCTAATTTTAAGTACGTTGTACAGTTCCACCTCATTTATAGTCAGATGAACTGAACAAAATAGCCCCTAAATACTACTACGGAGGGGCTTTGTACTACTTCCAGTAGCCTCTCCTTTGCTGAGCGCACTCAGTAAGAGGCAAAGGAGGAGGAGCCTACCAACGAGCTGGACAACTGCAATACGGTGCCTGCCGCTGCTGCAACTTCAGCGACGCTCACCTCGAACGCCCTCTGCCCCTCCAGACGACCCCTCTCAAAGCGGGGGTTCTCCTCGTAGATCTTATGATTCCTTGCCTCTGAGGCGGCATGTGCCGTGGCCATGGCGGTGGTAAGGCTCTTTGCACGACGAGGCGCTCCTCCTCCTCCCGTAGGGACTCAGTGTAGCTCGCAAGGTCGCTGACGCACATGCCGACATCCACCTCCGCATCCTGCCTTCGGGCGGTGGTGGCGGAGCGGGTGATGACCCCGGTGGTCTACGGTGGGCTAGCGGCCACGATGGCCGACGATGGGGTGGCGTCCACGACCACCACCTCCTGCCTTCGGGCAGCGGTGGCGGAGCGGGTGATGGCCACGATGGCCGGCAGTGGGGTGGCGGCCATGACGGCCACCTCCCGCCTTCAGGCCCCGGCGGCGGAGCGGGTTATGGCCCTGGCTTTTGACGGTGGTGTGCCGGCAACGGCGGCTGGCAACTGCTGCCGACGGGCACCGTGTGTTGGGTGTTCTGCGCAAACCCAACAGGGATGCCGCGCGTACTACACTATGCCGCGGACTGCACTACAGCCGTGGTGTAGCCTCCCAGCTGGAGCTGTCGTCTAATGACGGTGGAGTGGCTGAGCGACCACGACGGAATGGTGCCATTGGCGATTGTGGGAGAAGCAAACAAGATAAGCTACAGGGAGGGAGGGGGAAATGCGACGCACGACTCGCCGGCTGTGAGAGTTTTTTTAGCAGGCTGGTAAACATTGGGATTTTGGGGGATCCCACCTAGTCAGGCGGGAAGCTTGCGCGGGAACCTGCGAGGTTGCGTGGGAATGGGCTCACCGACGGTTCATTGGCGCCACCGTTTGGCCAAAAGAACGCTCCCACGCGCTGCGCAAGCTTGCGTTGTAAGCTGTCTGCGCCAGCAGGGTGACAAGACGTGCGAGAGGAGGATGAAAGGCCACATACACATACGGTTAATAAAAAAACATTTGCGATTGAATTACCTACTATACACCTATCTTGGTTTGTAAATAGGATTTAACTAACAAAATACGAATGCATGTCGCCAAAGATTATATAGTTGGATTCGTATTTGAACATAGTTTCCAATTATATAATTTTTATAACATGTATTAACAGTTTGTTGGTTAAATTTGAGGGCAAAGTATGCCACATAATATAAAGGGGACTATAGACCAAGACGGAGGTAGTAGCACACAGCCGCTCTCTACGCAGCGACGCAAGTGTCCGTCGGCTTGTAGGCGACCATTTCCTGCGTGTTCAACTGCTCTATGCGTGTGGTTGCTTGCGGTTGAGGCGGCCGTGGTGCGCTCTGCTCGCGTCTCGCCACGTGCGCTCTGCTCTCGCGTCCCTCAGGGTGCTTTGCCCTCGTCCCTCCATGCGCGCTGCCAGTGTTTGGGGCCGGCACACGATCATGCACGTTCGTGTGCATGTAGTTGCGGCGGGCGCGGCTCGACAATGCAATTACCCGATGCAAAAACTGCCATGCGGATGGGCCGAGAATCTAGGCCGCCCGGCCACCATTTATTCCTACGGCCATTTACCTTCATCTCTCGCGTCACACGACACAATAAGCACCTCCACGACGATACATACAGAGAGGACATCCAGCGGTTCCAATGGCGATCCCCGTGGCTCCAATGGCGCTCCCAATGGCCGACGACGATAACGGCGGGAAGTTCACCACGCATCACGTAGTGGACACCCACGTGAGGGGGAAGGCCCCCTTGGTGGTGTACACGAACGATCCGGTGTCAGTGGAGAGCTCCGTCAAAACTATGGAGCACTTCCTTGCTGAGGACAAGTACCAAGTGGTCGGCTTCGACCTCGAGTACAACATCGGTCATGCCGGGCACGATCAGAAGGTTGCCGTCGCCCAGTTGTGCATGCGACATGACGTCCTTGTCTACCACTACCACTTGGCTGCAAGGCCTTGCGAGTGTTTCTCCAGGTTTATCAACAGCTCTGACTACAATTCGCTACGGTGGACACCACCAACGATCTAAAAGCGCTCAAGGTTTCGGGCTTGAAATGCCGGAATCTTGTCAACATCCAGGACCACTACAAGGTCTGGGGCAGCACCAAGAACAAACTGAACTCCCTGGTTGACCTCGCCTCAGCCATCATCGGCCCCTACTACATGAAGATGAAGGATGAGAGCAAGAAGTACAAGGACACCTGGCACAGTGTTTTGCATGAGATACTAGATGAAGAACATGTCAAGTACGCGGCCAATGACGCGTACACAAGCTACGAGATGTACAGGCGGGTCGTTGACATGAGTAAGTGTCTTGTTCATGCCCTAGCCAAGGGATCGAGCCACATAGCAGTGGCGGGAGCGTCAGAAGAAGTAGATGACTAGACGATTGTTTCTCCTACTTTAGAATACATGCAATTGTTTATTGAGGTCTGTCCGAATGATATGTATAGTCACTTATGTAATTGGATGTTTATTTCAATTACACACACACACACACACACACACACACACACACACACACACACACACACACACACAGACGGTCTATTCTGCTAATATTAGCAGAATAACTATTCTGATAACACTTCCGCACTACACGCTCATCGCAAGTGCACGTCATTTTTTGAACCAAGTGTGCTGCAGTACTCACACGAGTGAACTTCTCGTCGGAAAAAACTGCAAGCGTTGTTTTTTCGGTACTGTTTTCGCTCTAGTTTTTAACCGTTTATCGGAATGAGGCATGTAATATACCGTTGAAAAGCTATGGATTAGGTGCAACTTTGACATGTTGAACACTTTTCGAGATTCCATACGGTTTAAGGGCAGTTTTGGAAATGGTGCGGCCCATGACGAGTGGCAGCGAGCGTTTTTTCGTGATTTCTTCTAAACCGCTTGTCAAAACGAAGCAAATGATACACCGTTGGAAAGATATCATCGATGCGCATATTCTTCATATCTATTATTTTCTCTAATTTGTTATGGTTTAAGAGAAGTTTCTAATTTACTAAATCGCGGAATTCTGTTTTTAATTTTTTTTAAAATTTGCGGTACTGTTTTCGCTCCAGTTTTCTAACCGTTTGTCAAAATGAGGCATGCGATACGCCGTTGGAAAGCTACGGACAAGGTGCTACTTTCATATGTTGAAATGGTTTTGAGATTCCTTACGATTTTTAGTTAATTTTGAAAATCGTACGGCTGACGATGAGAGGCAGCGGCCGTTTTTTGCGAATTTTTTACAAACCGTCGGTTGAAATGATTCAAATTATGCGCCGTTGGAAAGATATCAACGAGACACAACTTTTTCATGTAGAACACTCTCTCTAATTCCTGACGGTTTAAGAGCAGTTTTGATTGTACCAAAAAACGGACACTCTGTTTTTCGCGAGACCAAAATCATCGTGTGTACTTCATCAGACGGAAGAAGGCACTGCTTCAAATGGAAGACCGCACTGCAGCAGACAGTCAAGTGAACTTCATGATTTCTTTTTGTCGGACATAAACTTTCTCGCACAAGGTTTTTTTTGTCTTTTTCTCAACTTTTTTTTTGAACGAGAGTGGACCGCAACACTCCCGAAATGAACCGCAACAATATCAAAAGTGAACCTCATTAGTTTTGTTGTCTTTTTTTCATACTTATTATTTTTTTACGCGCGTTGACCAAGCGAGTGGACCGCAGGGACTGCGCGAATGATCAACATCTAATATAGAAGCGAGCTTCTTTTTTGAGATGTTTTTGTTTTGTGTTTACCAAGTGTACAACAGAGGAGTCCATAAGACCAAGCACACTTTTAGGTTATGATGCAAATATCTGCTTTCGAAACACATGGTAGTCCATAAGACTATGCAGTGCACATTGGGACGAAAGTGAACCGCGACACGAATAGAAGTAAACGGCATGACATTTTTTGCCATATTCAACTGTCTGGCGAGATGTAAACCGCATGCAATGCAACGGGGTGGAGAACTGCAAATCCCTGTGTCGTGAGCTACGGGCACACAACATCTTCTTAAAAAATGATAAGAGCACATAACAAGATGTGATCATTTGGAATAAAAAATCATGAAAGTGCACTGCAATGGAATCACACAAGGCACACTGCACCGGTATCTTAGCGTTTGCCTGGGAAAATGAATGCCAACCAAAAAGAAAGAACAAAATGAACTTCTTTGTTTTCTTTTCTTCTGCATTTTTTTGTTTCTTGAGTAAACTACAGATGCGTCGCTTGGGAACTACACGCCGGCGATGAACACATATGCACTTTATGTCCAGCGGCCAAGGCGCATGTGGACCGCGGCGTGGCAATTGTAGTGTCTGGCCTCCGGTGTAGCCACCATCTCCTGCAGCCCTCCTATGCCATGTTTTCCTCCCTGCACAAATCAGTGCACTAAACCTGAAGAGAAAACAACATTGCACTACATTTGCAGAAGATGGGAGAAATTGGGCTCACTGGAGTGCACTGCTACATGACGGGCATGATGGAGAGGACCCAGAGGAGTCATTGGAGTTGGAGAAGAGGGGCAACTACTGCTCTGTCCATGGCGCCTGCGCGTCCCTTGGCTTCAAAAATGAGGGGAAGTGATGTAGGCGTTGACGACAAGCAGGACCTGCGCGAGCGCGATGGTGTAGAGGACCTGCATGAACTGCAGCTGCACACCGCACACCGCGATGATGAATTGCACCCACACCCAAAAACACCAAAGCCTGCAAGTACACGAGCACTGAACTGCTGCACGCATGCGTCCGAGCTGCATGTCCATGGTTGTCGAGCTGCACGTCCACGCCCGAGACTAAACAATGGCAGTCGAGCGGCATTAGGACAACAACTAAGCTGCTCTCGGGCGACGCCCGAGCACTCAAGAGAGGTGGAGGTGTTGTTGCGTGTGACGGCTAGGGGGTGGTCGACGGGGTGTGTCGGCCCGGGTGGATCCGGCGACGGGGTGTGCCGGCCCGGGTGGGATGGGGTGAGCACCCCAACCTAACTGCACGGGCTAGCGGATGTGGACGGCAGCGTGACGGGGTGCCGTGGTGGGAGCTCTGTCCGCCGGCCGGGATCTGGTGGTTGGTGGGGGAAGGCATCGGGGGCAGTCGGCACGACACAGTCGGCTTTCTTGTCGAGGTAGGAGAAGCTGCGGGAGAGGAGATTCACCTGAGTCGAGCACAGGATCAGGCGGCTTTCTCCTCGCGCACGTCTGATCCGGTGGCGAGGGAGCCGAGGTGGGCCGATCTGGTGAGGAGAGGCCACGATAGGATGGGTGTGTCTGCGTGGGGCGGGGACACTGCCGAGGTGTGGGAGGTGGTCGAGCAACGCCGTGGGGTTGGGAGTTGGGGGCGCCGCCGCGGGGCGGGGGTGGTCGTGATTGGGGGCGGCGCCATGGGGTGGGAGGTGGGTCGGGCGCCGCCGTGGGGTGGGAGTTGGGGGCGCCGCCATGGGGTGGGGGTGGTTGGGCGCCGCCATGAGATGGGGGTGGTCGGGGGTGGGGGCGCCGCCGCGGGGTAGGAGGTGGTCGGGGATGAGAGTAGGCGCGGTGGCCTTGGCTAGCCGGCGCCGCGGGCCTCTGTGGTGGGGCGCGCTACATGGGGAAAGCGAGAGAGAAGTTGGGTGGGTTTGACCGGAGGAAGAAAGTGGGTTAGGTGGGGTGGGGCTGTGGTGGATTTTTCGGTTGCAGTTCGGTGGAGTTGACGCGGGGCTGGTTGGGTGTTACCATAATAAGCAAAAGTGTGTGCAGAATAAGGTCTTAAGGGGTGTTATCATAATAGACCCACCCTATATATATATATATATAGACGCACACACATGTATATATATACACATGTTATTCTTCTGTAGACAGAGCAAATCACACGGCTTATTAGCAGCAATCGTCTGTGTTATTATTGGTCTTCGCACACATTTCTAATCACGAACCTATTTGCCGCGTATCACACATATTGTTCAGTTGAACCATTTTCATTGTGTTGCGCAATAAAGCCTGCAAAGAGGAATCTACAGCAGCAAGGTCTATCGAGGTCTTTGTTTCGTAATTTTTGACATTTCTTGTTTTTTGAACACATGTTGATTTTCTTGAAGAAGGTCTATCTCGTTACCTTTTGATAATTGTTTATACGCAAGCAACTAGTTGGCATTTTTTCAAAGTTTTTTGTACGAACAAAATCGCCCACGAACTTACTATAGTAACCGTCTGTGTTATAATTTCTCATCGCAAATAGTTCACCAGAGTGGGCTGTTTGCTGCATATCACACACATCTGGTTACACGAATTGTTTGTGTTCTATTGGCTGATCGCAAATGCCGCATATCACACACATCTTGTTAAGATGAACCATTTCCGTTCTCTTGCCTAATCAAAAACAGTTTGTCCGAGTGAACCATATGCTTTATATCACACACACCTTGATCTGGGTGACTGTTTCTGTTGCATTCCCTAATAGCACACAGTTCAATCGAAGCGAACTGTATGCAATATATCACACACATGGATATGGCTGCCTGTTTCTGTTGTTCTTCCTCATCGCAAATAGTTATGCTGGATCAACCGTATGCCCAGCATCGCACACACAAGTAATATCTGAACCGTGTTTGACGTGTCCGCCATCGCAAATGTTTTACACCTTTTTTAACAGTTTTTGTACACCACTGTTTGCGATTATTGCATTGCACACAGTTTCATCGAAGGGTCTCTGATCGTAGTGTTGCATTAGCAGCATCCTGCAGTAGTGCACTACCTCAACCTGGCAATATGCATGTGGAGTTCAAGAAGTCAAGCCTTCCTAAGGTCCAACCTATTCCACCACATTTTTCGCAGGACAGCAAGGCGGCATTATGCAAAAAGATAATGAAACCTGATCTTGAGAATGAGGATCTGAGGGAGGAAAATTTTAGCCTCAGATGCAAGCTGGAGAAGAAGAATGCAACGACTTCATCATCACCACCTCCGAAGAAAGAGAGCTAAATACATGGGTACGGGCACTCCCCTTGGTAACTGCCAAGCTTGGGGGAGATGCCTCTGTATCGTATCACCATCACACCTTTACCTTTATCGTTTTTCTTAGTTTGATCCTTTTGTCTATATCTTGATCTAGTAGAATAAATTTTTAGTATGATCTAGCTTTGAGTTTTGCTTCGAGATGTATCTATGTAATCGAGTCCATGAGTTATATAATAAAGAGTAGTTTGAGTTGAGGGCTTTGCTTTATTTCTATGATCTTGAGGGAATAAGAAAAGCGATAGAAAAAGAAAAAGAAATAAAAAGATCATATAATGATCCTATGGAGAGTGATGACTTCACATATAAAGAGTATGATGAATAAAAGTTGTTGAGAGTTGACAAACATAGTTTTGGTCATTGTTGCATTTAATAGGAAGTACTAAAGAAAGAGAGGCTTCACACATAAATACACTATCTTGGACATCTTTTGTGATCATGAGTACTCATTAAAATATGACATACTAAAAAGTAGATGTTGGACAAGGAAGATAACATAATGGGTTATGTTTTCTTATATCCGAATAGAAGTTATATTGTCATGGATCCTTTGCACCAACATGTTGAGCTTGCTTTTCCCTCTTATGCTAGCCAAATCCTTTGCACCAAGTAGAGATACTACTTCTGCATCCAAACATCTCTTAAACCTGTTTTCCCATGAGAGTCCACCATACCTACCTATGGATTGAGTAAGATCCTTCAAGTAAGTTGTCATCGGTGCAAGCAATAAAAATTGCTCTCTAAATATGTATGATATTTTAGTGTGGAGAAAATAAGCTTTATACGAACTTGTGATATGGAAGATATAAATCAACAGACTGCATAATAAAGTTCTTCATCAGAAGCGGCAATATAAAGTGACGTTCTTTTGCATTAAGATTTTGTGCATCCAACCATAAAAGCGCATGATAACCTCGGCTTCCCTCTGCTAAGGGCCTATCTTTTACTTTTATCTTCTACCCTTATACAAGAGTCATTGTGATCTTCAACTTTCCTTTTTCGACCTTTTATTTTTGGCAAGCACTATGTGTTGGAGAAAGATCCAGATATATATATCCACTCAAATGTAGGTTATCATAAAGTATTATTGTTGACATTGCTCTTGAGGTAAAAGGTTGGGAGGCGAAACTATAAGCCCCTATATTTCTCTTTGTACGACTGAAGCTTTGAATTCATAAGTATCGCATGAGTGTTAGCAATTGTGAAAGCTTAAATGATAGTTGAGTATGTGAACTTGCTGAAAAGCTCTTGTATTGACTCTTTCCGATGTTATGATAAATTGCAATTGCTTCAATGACTGAGATCATAGTTTGCTAGTTTTCAATGAAGATTTTGATTCATGCTTTACCTTGTGAATGAATTGTTACTTTAGCAAAATAAATTATATGACAATATATATTTCTGTTCTAAAGATGATCATGATGCCCTCATGTTCGTATTTTACTGTATCACCACCTCTATCTCTAAACATGTGGGCATATTTTTCGATTTCGGCTTTCACTTGAGGACAAGCGAGGTCTAAGCTTGGGGGGGGGGGTTGATACGTCCATTTTTCATCATGCATTTATATTGATATTTATTGCATTATGGACTATCATTACACATTATAGCACAACACTTATGCCTTTTCTCTCTTATTTTACAAGGTGTACACAGAGAGGGAGAATGCCGGAAGCTTGAATTCTGGACTGGAAAGGAGAAAATCTGAGAGACCTAATATGCACAACTCCAAAAGTCCTGAAAACTTATGGAGAGTTATTTTTTGGAATATATAAAAAATTGGGCGAAGAAAGTACTAGAGGGGACCCACCAGGAAGCCACAAGAGTGGGGGGCGTGCCCTACCCCCTGGGTGCGCCCCCGTGCCTTGTGGCCCCCCTGTCAGGACCCCGACTCAATGCCACATCGATCTAGCATGTAACACCTCATATCACTTTGCGGCCTCACGCACGGTATTCCCGCGGGTGTCGCCTTACCTTTGCCCGGGACCGTTTGCGCCTTTTGGCACACGTATATGATAGTGTCGCTAGCATCCGTATGATAAGGAGCCCGGGCTGACATGGCTAGTCGCAAACCCAAAGTGGCACAGACTTACAGGGACAGGCATCCATGACCCAGCATCAAACGTGTCGGTCATCAGCGAGTGAATCCAGGCTGTAGCACTGGGCTAGCAGGACTCCGGTGAACCGGGCTGTAGCGGGCTAACAGGACTCCGGTATTCATCGCGTGACATTTCCCCGAAGGGACAGACACAGGAACGAAGAAGGACACATGCCGGCCAGCCTAAGTGTTCCGGAGCAGTAGCAAGCTACCATGGCTTGGTGGAAACACTAGGAGACATTTCCCGGTAAGACAGGCTACTAAAGATAAACAACTAGATAGTCAGATCCCACACATACCAAGCATTTCAATAACATACACACAATATGCTCGATATGTGCAATACAACATGGCATCACAAAATGACTCTACGAATCAAGTAGTTTATTCAATAGGCTCCGAGGAGCGAGATATTACAAACATGGGTCTCATGACCCAACATTCAGAGCATACAGTTCAAAACACAAGCGGAAGCTATCATGTCTGGGTGCAGACATCTATAAATGAAAAAGGCTGAGAGGCCTGACTTTCTACCAAATCCTTCCGAGGGCACAAGATCGTAGCTGAGGTAACAAGCTAAACGTCGAAGTCCACGTGGAACTACTAGTGAGACTGAAGTCTCTCTGCAAAAACATAAAATAGGCAAACGTGAGTACAAATGTACCCAACAAGACTTACATCAGAACTAACTACATATGCATCATTATCAACAAAGGGGATGGTGGAGTTTAACTGCAGCAAGCCAGCTTTGACTCGGTGGCTATCCTAAACTACGACTGCAAGCAACTCTTTTGAGGAGGCGCACACGAGTCCACATATTCACCAACCAATACACCACTATGGAACCGCTCCCGTCTCCCTACGAGAACGCCATCCATAGTACTCACGCTTATCTTGCGTATTTTAGAGTATCCACTTTCACTTGTCTATGAACTGATATAAGCAACCCAGAAGTCCTTTTCCGCGGACACGGCTATTCGAATAGATGATGTTAACCCTGCAGGGGTGTACTTCTTCATACATGTTTCCACCACTTAGCGTCTGCACACGACATGTGCTCAGCAGACTTCAAGCAAAAGCCGACGTGGGTGTAGACCACGACCTACCTAAACACTCAAGTCTCTAGTCCAGGTTTATCGCCTATTCGGGTTCCATCCATGAGGAGACCCGGCCGGAGTTTCGCTCACAGCCCCAAACGATGTGAACAGGGTTCCCGAGATACCAAACGGGCATCCGGTACACCGTGCCACGTACCTACCGCATCACAGCCCACCCCTACGGTCAGCGCTGTCCACGGCCTCCAGTAAGCTACAAACACCAGAAACTACTTGCAACTCCTGGACAGAGGACTAGGGTGAATAAGAAGTCGAGCGGGGTCATATTTCAGGGCCCAATGTATGGTAATAGCTAAATCATGGATCAAAAACACAGAACTCAGTTCCTGAGGACGGCTGCAATGAGACAACCCACCATGTACTCCTACATGGCCTCTCACCACTACCTTTACCAAAACGTGTTCACACACTTAGCTCACACACAGTAGGACATGTTCACACGCCTCTAATTCATCCCCGATGAATCAGACCCGACTCAACTCTAAGCAGTAGCAGGCATGACAAACAAGCAAGAATGAGTAGGCACAACAGGGCTCAAACAACTCCTACTCATGCTAGTGGGTTTCATCTATTTACTGTGGCAATGACAGGTCATGCAAAGAATAAAGGGGTTCAGCTACCGCAGCAAGTAACAGATGAATCGGTGTTGTCCTAATGCAGTAAAAGAGAGCAGGAGCGAGAGAGTAGGATTGTATCGGAATGAACAAGGGGGTTTTGCTTGCCTGGCACTTCTGAAGATAACATAGCTCTTCATCGGTGTCATCGATCACAGCGTCGGAGCAGCGTCTACCGACAGGGGACAATTACCGGCAAACACAGAAGAAACACGATCAATGCAATGCACAATATGATGCATGCTATGACATGGCAACATGAATGTGTTTTGGGCTAATGCACCTAGCCATGATTTAAATGAAGTTGGTTTGAATACATGATTCAAATTCCAACTCCATATATCATTATTTAAATGCCCTTTATTTGTTTTGTCCAAAACAGAGGACAAACATTGTTCAAACATGCATGAAAATGGTACAGATGGATTCCTTGAATTTTTCTGATAATTTTTTATATATAAATTATTTGATCTGGAGTTACGGTTGAATTTCTATGATTTTTAGAAGTTTATACAATTTTCTGAAATTTCCTGAATTAAAATAAATCCAGAAAATGATTTAACTGCGTCAGCCTGACACCAGCATGACGTCAACGAGTCAACGGCCAGGTCCAGGTCAAACCTGACGTGCGGGGTCCACACGTCAGTGACACAGGAACTAATCCCGCGTTGACTCGGGCTTTGACCCGCTACGGGGCCCGCTGTCAGTGTCTGTTAGTGTGCTAATTGGGGGGATTAGCCGCTAATGGCAATGCCACGTCAGCGTCGCCGGATTAGGCGCCGGCGACCACATCTCGCGGCGGAGGCTCGCCGGAGTTGCGCTATGGGCTGCGGTTGGACGTGCGAAGAGCAACAGGAGGTAGCCCATGACCGCGTGCATCTAGGGAGACCAAGGGGAGGTGCGGGGGTGGCCGGGGTTCGCCGGAGTGGAGCCCGAGGCGGCGGCCGGAGCTCGGGCGAGCTCGGGTTCGAGGCCACAGCGGCCTTGGCGACGTGGGGATAACACCTACGGTGTCCACGTGGTGCGGCGAGAACGTTGGACGCATGCCCGGGACCGAATGGTCACCGGAGCGTCATCGCCGGCGAGCTTTGGCGGCGGCGCTGCCGGGTGAGAAAGGCACGGCGGCTACGGCATACTAGGGAGAAAACGGAGAAGGGGAGGAGGATCAAGAGCTCATAGCGGTTCCAGTAGGCGTCGAAGCGGGCTCGGGGAAGGTCGGAGCTGAGCGGGGCGGCGAGGCCGATCTCCGGCGGCCGAGGAGGGGAAAAGCGTCGGGGCGGCGCTTCGGGGCTCTTCCGGTCACGTGGCTCGGTGAGGGGGTTGGCGACGAGGTGCAGGAGCTCGGGAGCAGCTCGGGGCATCGTCGGAACGGCGGTGATCGCGGCAACGGCGAACGGCGGCGATGGGCGTGTTCGGTGGCGAGAGAGAGAGGTCCAGGGGAGAGGATGAGGGCGCGGGAGAGTGAGGGAGAGAGGCAGGGAGGTGCGTGGCGCCCGGGGGAGGCGTCCAGAGCGTCGAGGAAGGAGAGCGGCAAGCAGGAGGTGGCTCGGCGCGTGCCGGCGTGCGGTGGCCACACGCCTCGCGTCCTTCTGGCGCGAGGTGGGAGACGGTGGCGGTTCGGTGGGCTGGGCCGCTGGAGGAGCTGGGCCAGGTAAGTGGGCGCCAGGTAAGTGTCAGGTAAGTGGCTGGGCTTCTCTCTTTTATTTCTGTTTTTATTTATTTATTTGTTCTGTGTTGTTTTAGTTTAGTAAAATACTAAACCATTTTATAAAATCCTAAAAATAGTTATGTGGCTAGAACTAAAATATACCAAACCACATAAAAATGTTCCAGTATTATTGGACATATATTATTTATATATCAAATATATATCCAATGCAAATAGTTATTGAATTAATTCAAAGGCCCAAAATAAATGTTTCAGTCACTCCAAAAATATCGGTTTGCATTTTATTCTTGCCAATATTTTTCAAAGCTGAAAAGGAACATTTCCTTGGAAACATTTGAAGCAATTTTTAATGTTGATCATCATTTTTTTAAATGACTTCTAAGGCTCTCCAATTCCCCAATTCAAATTTAAAGAAATTTAGACATGATGCATGGATGCAATGCCACTAGTTACAAGCAAGCTCTAGGGCTGTGACAACTCACCCCCACTAAACAAAAATCTCGTCCCGAGATTCAAGCGTAGGGTAAGGGTGAAGGGGGAATGCAAACTAGCACAATCTTCATGATCCAGGTTGCACTTCAACTGAACGTTGATTCATTCACCATCATTGTCTCGAATCTTGCTCTGAGAACTCCAGCTAACACGACCACGAGAGGAGAAGGAGACTCTAGAAGGATCGATCTTCTCGACGCTCGAACAACTTAGGATCAACTCGCAGAATGAGGCATAGTAACACCACTCGAGCTAAGACACAAAACACACATCTAGAGGGATGGAGTGGAACAAATGACGAGGGTTCACTAGGTAGACAACAATTCCACGTTAAAAAGGGTGGTGAATGGTTGTCAACGTAGCGAGGAGTTGAGTTTCCATGATACCATAACGATGCACCTTAGGGAAGGTGACTCGTAGAAATATCCCCTTAAGTGGCAAAAAGAATTACCTTTGATTCAGAGATCATTGAAACCCTTTAATCCAGCCTAAGGCAATTCTCGAGCGATCGTTTGGAGGGGGTCGGTAGAATGGCATACTCGGACTTGGATAATGTGGATTACCTTGTTGAAGACAACGTAATGGATGAATTTGCTTATCACCGGAAATGGAAGAGACCCATGGTAGAATGGCCCATTGGCGGTGCAAGCTGGGAACAAAATGCAAATGCTGGGAATGATTCTGGTAACTGGGGAAGGACCCAACAATAGAGAGTGAATTCACTGTTTGAAAAGGTCATAGCATTGCCGAGGAAACTGAGAGCAATCCAGGTAGTGCCGATGATAACACGTAGAGCTTGTGCGTGCTCTCAAAAACTTGAGCATTTCCACAATCATCAAGGTTTTATCAACAACCGCGTCAAGGGTGCTGACAACACAACATACTACCACGATGAATAGCGATGGACGATGCAGATGCAAAGGAAGATAACACTTTCTCAGATTTCACCTTAGCGAGGCCAAGGGGACGAAATCTGGATGATCGACCGAGAGACATTTAGCACTCCGCTTCTAATGTTCTCCTTGATGTGCTAGCGTAATCCACCCATAGATATGGTTTGATATCTAGAACATCAAGTAAAAGGTCGGGCTTCGGAATCTCAAAAATCCATAGGGGCAACTAGGGAGTAAATCCTACGAAATCCCTATGGGGAGGTGGCCAACTTCCTCATTCAAGATACTACAATAATAGTTTTTCCGGCTGGGTGTGTTGGCCACGACATCCACTTCAATGGTTATGGAGAGACCAATATTATAGTTCTTGGGAGATGTTCCAACCATCATATCTGCCTGAGATTCAGATCTGGTTGGTGTTAGGATATTCCAGACTCATCGAGTCTAGGAAGAAAAATGAAAGTTTGCAACACAAATCGACGAGATGACGTTGCGAGATTCTCGGGGAATGAACTACGATAGTAAGCTCCAAAACATGAGTTGGTTCTGCTACAAACATGTGAACACGATGTCCTAGACAAGCATGACCACGTGGTAGTCTTACAATAAAACACTACCGAGTTCTGGTTGGGAACCATCACCGTGGATAACGAAGTCCTTGCATAAGTCATATGATTAGCTCTTATGAAGGAACTTCTTCTCCTTGAACAAATCAATCAGTGGCTTGGTGTGCTCGGGACACATATGGAATGAAGGTTGCAAGTCTTCAAACCACAGAATTCTTCGCACGTGTGCATGACTGATTTGGGATGATTCCAAAGGAAACAACATTAACTTTCTCAAATTCACGGCGGCAACTTTCACCAAATGCACGTGTATAAGAGGAAGTCACCCCTTTCATCAAACACATACCCCATGAGCTAGCATGAGGAAAATGCTTTCAAAAGTTTTCCAACACTAGCTTAATGTTCAGCAAAATTATGGAGAAGACAAGGATGTTGTCAATGGGATCAACAACAATTCATCCGGGTTTCCTTTTAAAAGGAATTCCATAACTAAGTGGACACGGTGATAGCATTTGTCAGACCAAAGAATATAATGGTGTATGCTCAAGGAAAAACCCACGAATAAGACAACATTACGAACATCGTTGGTTCTGACTTGATTTGAGGATAGCCCACACCCAAATCAAAGTTTTTATAAGGCAATAGGTCCAATAACTGATCACAGGGACCAATCGATGAAGATATCATCTTTCTTTAGCACACACTACACAAGAATATCCCTTTGGAACGAACTAAGTTAGGCAAGCTTTTATCTTCCAATTCTCCAAGTTGTTGTCTAGCTTAACCAACTAGCTCAGGGATATCCAACATAGATTCTTGGAGAAAGGGTGGTTTATAAGAAAACCAACTTGATCACGAGCTCAACATAGCGGTCAGGTGACAACCTGGTAATACTTCCGAGAAGATCTTCGGAAAATCACGAACCACCGGTATGTTACTAAGCTTGAGAACAATCTTGCTGTTCGGGGCAAGACGATATAATCAAACAAGCAAGGATTGACACTATCCTAACTCATTGATTGAAAAGTGCACCAGGAATAAGGACTAGGTAGCACGATCAATCTTAGAATGATGACTCAATAATCATCACGCTAAGAATGAGGTTGTTGTCCATTTAACTACCAAGCAACAGAGTTGCTAGCAGTATTGATTTCATACACCACGATTCACTTGTCGGCATTCCGGTTACAATAACACAGGAATCGAGGAATGAACAATGATGGCAAGAAGTATCACTATACCAAGAGTTCATAGGATGGTGTGCAATTCCTATAATAATCCCGATATAAAGATGGTAATACTCCAAGGTAGAACAGAGCAAAAGCTGGATTGGCATTTTGATCTGCGGAGCACAACTTCTTTGACCCAATCCTGGATATGGAAGAGGTACTGGAGTTTGTTTCTCCTGGTCATTCTACGATAGAATGGCTTGACGGACCACAAGAGTAATAGGCATCGATAAACGAACGCACGCATACTCTTGACTATCAATTGATAGACGAAGCTTAGTAGACAACTAAAGAGGGACAACTCAAAGGAACATATAACTTTCTGAGTTGGGGATGCATAGATTAGTATGTCGAACCAAGTTCAACATAATTCTTCCGGATAACCCATGCAGAAAGGTTGAGCTGGCAGAGTCACAATATAGAATGGAGAACTCCTCAAGAGTACTCTTGTTGTCATCTTTTGGTTCAGAAGAACTCCTGCCAAGAATGGTTCATGGTAATTGGAAGAAGGATGTACCATGAACCTCGAGGACTATCGCAAAGGTTACTAATATCCTAAAGGAACTAGCAACACTATCAACATGATGTAAGTAGTGTGAATCTCGAGTTCAAGAACCCAGGAATAGAATACCTACTACTAAGTAGCATCACGGGATGCTTTCGAGAATAAAGGCCAGAAGCATCACACTGGGAACACAGATCATGGCTAGACCACTAGATGATCCCCTAAGCACTTAGGGTCATAATAATAATTCCAACATATATGTCGAGGCAATAATTACCTCAACACACCGGTTAGTGTGCTTATTCTGACCATAAGGAACATCGGGAACGGAAAGAAAGGATTTGCAAACGCATCAGACTATTTAGAAACTTGGGATGACTCGGACAGCATAACGGCTGTAAATGCTCAGAAAAGATTTGAGACATTCACAAAAATGGTGACATAACCACTCAGAAGCACAATATCAAGGTTTCGAGATCAACAATCAACATACGGAAGTGATAGGAACTGAAACGAGGCTTAAGTCCAACAATCTATAAGTCTACGGATTAGTAACACGTGATCCTAATAGAAAGAAGAGAAAGTCTAGTTCCTTAACCCCGCAGGAAAGATAAGATGACTCAGATCAGAAGGCATAAGGTATAAGGAGTAAAAAGAGCCTTACGTTCCATCCCACAATCAATTCCCTTACATAACTAAAGAATTTCTAGACTCAACTTCGACCAGTTTGGCTTGGTAATCCTACAGGCAGTCAAGCTCTGATACCAACGCTGTCAGGACCCCGACTCAATGCCACATCGATCTAGCATGTAACACCTCATATCACTTTGCGGCCTCACACATGGTATTCCCGCGGGTGTCGCCTTACCTTTGCCCGGGACCGTTTGCGCCTTTTGGCACACGTATATGATAGTGTCGCTAGCATCCGTATGATAAGGAGCCCGGGCTAACATGGCTAGTCGCAAACCCAAAGTGGCACAGACTTACAGGGACAGGCATCCATGACCCAGCATCGAACGTGTCGGTCATCAGCGAGTGAATCCAGGCTGTAGCACTGGGCTAGCAGGACTCCGGTGAACCGGGCTGTAGCGGGCTAACAGGACTCCAGTATTCATCGCGTGACATTTCCCCGAAGGGACAGACACAGGAACGAAGAAGGACACATGCCGGCCAGCCTAAGTGTTCCGGAGCAGTAGCAAGCTACCATGGCTCGGTGGAAACACTAGGAGACATTTCCCGGTAAGAGAGGCTACTAAAGATAAACAACTAGATAGTCAGATCCCACACATACCAAGCATTTCAATAACATACACACAATATGCTCGATATGTGCAATACAACATGGCATCACAAAATGACTCTACGAATCAAGTAGTTTATTCAATAGGCTCCGAGGAGCGAGATATTACAAACATGGGTCTCATGACCCAACATTCAGAGCATACAGTTCAAAACACAAGCGGAAGCTATCATGTCTGGGTGCAGACATCTATAAATGAAAAAGGATGAGAGGCCTGACTTTCTACCAAATCCTGCCGAGGGCACAAGATCGTAGCTGAGGTAACAAGCTAAACGTCGAAGTCCACGTGGAACTACTAGTGAGATTGAAGTCTCTCTGCAAAAACATAAAATAGGCAAACGTGAGTACAAATGTACCCAGCAAGACTTACATCAGAACTAACTACATATGCATCATTATCAACAAAGGGGATGGTGGAGTTTAACTGCAGCAAGCCAGCTTTGACTCGGTGGCTATCCTAAACTACGACTGCAAGCAACTCTTTTGAGGAGGCGCACACGAGTCCACATATTCACCAACCAATACACCACTATGGAACCGCTCCCGTCTCCCTACGAGAACGCCATCCATAGTACTCACGCTTATCTTGCGTATTTTAGAGTATCCACTTTCACTTGTCTATGAACTGATATAAGGAACCAAGAAGTCCTTTTCCGCGGACACGGCTATTCGAATAGATGATGTTAACCCTGCAGGGATGTACTTCTTCATACATGTTTCCACCACTTAGCATCTGCACACGACATGTGCTCGGCAGACTTCAAGCGAAAGCCGACGTGGGTGTAGACCATGACCTACCTAAACACTCAAGTCTCTAGTCCAGGTTTATCGCCTATTCGGGTTCCATCCATGAGGAGATCCGGCCGGAGTTTCGCTCACAGCCCCAAACGATGTGAACAGGGTTCCCGAGATACCAAACGGGCATCCGGTACACCGTGCCACGTACCTACCGCATCACAGCCCACCCCTACGGTCAGCGCTGTCCACGGCCTCCAGTAAGCTACAAACACCAGAAACTACTTGCAACTCCTGGACAGAGGACTAGGGTGAATAAGAAGTCGAGCGGGGTCATATTTCAGGGCCCAATGTATGGTAGTAGCTGAATCATGGATCACAAACACAGAACTCAGTTCCTGAGGACGGCTGCAATGAGACAACCCACCATGTACTCCTACATGGCCTCTCACCGCTACCTTTACCAAAACGTGTTCACACACTTAGCTCACACAGTAGGACATGTTCACACGCCTCTGATTCATCCCCGATGAATCAGACCTGACTCAACTCTAAGCAGTAGCAGGCATGACAAACAAGCAAGAATGAGTAGGCACAACAGGGCTCAAACAACTCCTACTCATGCTAGTGGGTTTAATCTATTTACTGTGGCAATGACAGGTCATGCAAAGGATAAAGGGGTTCAGCTACCGCAGCAAGTAACAGATGAATCGGTGTTGTCCTAATGCAGTAAAAGAGAGCAGGAGCGAGAGAGTAGGATTGTACCGGAATGAACAAGGGGGTTTTGCTTGCCTGGCACTTCTGAAGATAACATAGCTCTTCATCAGTGTCATCGATCACAGCGTCGGAGCAGCGTCTACCGAGAGGGGACAATTACCGGCAAACACAGAAGAAACACGATCAATGCAATGCACAATATGATGCATGCTATGACATGGCAACATGAATGTGTTTTGGGCTAATGCACCTAGCCATGATTTAAATGAAGTTGGTTTGAATACATGATTCAAATTCCAACTCCATATATGATTATTTAAATGCCCTTTATTTGTTTTGTCCAAAACAGAGGACAAACATTGTTCAAACATGCATGAAAATGGTACAGATGGATTCCTTGATTTTTTCTGATAATTTTTCATATATAAATTATTTGATTTGGAGTTACGGTTGAATTTCTATGATTTTTAGAAGTTTATACAATTTTCTAAAATTTCCTGAATTGAAATAAATCCAGAAAATGATTTAACTTCGTCAGCCTCACGCCAGCATGACGTCAGCGAGTCAACGACCAGGTCCAGGTCAAACCTGATGTGCGGGGTCCACACGTCAGTGACACAGGAACTAATCCCGCGTTGACTCGGGCTTTGACCCACTACGGGGCCCGCTGTCAGTGTCTGTTAGTGTGCTAATTGGGGGGATTAGCTGCTAATGGCAACGCCACGTCAGCGTCGCTGGATTAGGCGCCGGCGACCACATCTCGCGGCGGAGGCTCGCCGGAGTTGCGCTATGGGCTGCGGTTGGACGCGCGAAGAGCAACAGGAGGTAGCCCATGATCGCGTGCATCTAGGGAGACCAAGGGGAGGTGCGGGGGTGGCCGGGGTTCGCCGGAGTGGAGCCCGAGGCGGCGGCCAGAGCTCGGGCGAGCTCGGGTTCGAGGCCACAGCGGCCTTGGCGATGCGGGGATAACACCTACGGTGTCTACATGGTGCGGCGAGAACGTTGGACGCATGCCCGGGACCGAATGGTCACCGGAGCGTCATCGCCGGCGAGCTTTGGCAGCGGCGCTGTCGGGTGAGAAAGGCACGGCGGCTACGGCATACTAGGGAGAAAACGGAGAAGGGGAGGAGGATCAAGAGCTCACAGCGGTTCCAGTAGGCGTCGAAGCGGGCTTGGGGAAGGTCGGAGCTGAGCGGGGCGGCGAGGCCGATCTCCGGCGGCCGAGGAGGGGAAAAGCGTCGGGGCGGCGCTTCGGGGCTCTTCCGGTCACGTGGCTCGGTGAGGGGGTTGGCGACGAGGTGCAGGAGCTCGGGAGCAGCTCGGGGCATCGTCGGAATGGCGGTGGTCGCGGCAACGGCGAACGGCGGCGATGGGCGTGTTCGGTGGCGAGAGAGAGGGGTCCAGGGGAGAGGATGAGGGCGCGGGAGAGTGAGGGAGAGAGGCAGGGAGGTGCGTGGCGCCCGGGGGAGGCGTCCAGAGTGTCGAGGAAGGAGAGCGGCAAGCAGGAGGTGGCTCAGCGCGTGCCGGCGTGCGGTGGCCACACGCCTCGCGTCCTTCTGGCGCGAGGTGGGAGACGGTGGCGGTTCGGTGGGCTGGGCCGCTGGAGGAGCTGGGCCAGGTAAGTGGGCGCCAGGTAAGTGTCAGGTAAGTGGCTGGGCTTCTCTCTTTTATTTCTGTTTTTATTTATTTATTTGTTCTGTGTTGTTTTAGTTTAGTAAAATACTAAACCATTTTATAAAATCCTGAAAATAGTTATGTGGCTAGAACTAAAATATACCAAACCACATAAAAATGTTCCAGTATTATTGGACATATATTATTTATATATCAAATATATATCCAATGCAAATAGTTATTGAATTAATTCAAAGGCCCAAAATAAATGTTTCAGTCACTCCAAAAATATTGGTTTGCATTTTATTCTTGCCAATATTTTTCAAAGCTGAAAAGGAACATTTCCTTGGAAACATTTGAAGCAATTTTTAATGTTGATCATCATTTTTTTTAAATGACTTCTGAGGCTCTCCAATTCCCCAATTCAAATTTAAAGAAATTTAGACATGATGCATGGATGCAATGCCACTAGTTACAAGCAAGCTCTAGGGCTGTGACACCCCCTAACAGGCCTCTGGTGCCCATCTTCTGCTATATGATGTGTTTTGACCTGGAGAAAATCAAGAGGAAGCTTTCGGGACGAAGCGCCGCTTTCTCAAGGCAGAACCTGGGAAGAAGCAATCTAAAGCTCTAGCGGAACTGTTCTGCCGGGGAAACTTCCCTCCCGGAGGGGGAAATCGAAACCATCGTCATCACCAACAATCCTCTCATGGAGAGGGGGTCAACCTCCATCAACACCTTCACCAGCATCATCTCCTCTCGAACCCTAGTTCATCTCTTGTATCCGATCTTTGTCTCAAAACCTCATATTGGTACCTGTGGGTTGCTAGTAGTGTTGATTACTCCTTGTAATTGATGCTAGTTGGTTTATTCGATGGAAGATCATATGTTTAGATCCTTAATGATAATTATTTCTCCTCTGATTATGAACATGAATATGCTTTTTGAGTAGTTACATTTGTTCCTGAGGACATGGGAGAAGTCTTGTTATAAGTAATCATGTGAATTTGGTATTCGTTCGGTATTTTGACGAGATGTATGTTGTCTCTCCTCTAGTGGTGTTATGTGAACGTCGACTACATGACACTTCACCATGATTTGGGCCTAGGGGAAGGCATTGGGAAGTAACAAGTAGATTATGGGTTGCTAGAGTGACAGAAGCTTAAACCCTAGTTTATGCGTTGCTTCGTAAGGGGCTGATTTGGATCCAAATGTTTCATGCTATGGTTAGATTGTAACATCCCAAAATTCTAAATTTTGGAATGTTATATTAAATAAATAGTTATGATTGTTTGTGTGACGCCCGGATAATCATGCTACAGTAATCTCACGATGATGGTGCCACGTCACCTCTGTCACTGTAGTTAATCACGGGTTAAATCAAAACCGTTTCGAAATTCAAATTCAAGTTTATGGTGACAATAAAAGTTTTCAAAAATCAAAACTAAAAAGTTCGGTGGTTGTCAAATATTACATCGGTAATTATGGTGGAGTAAACATATTTTTATAAAATGTCTAAGAAATTTAAAATGAGTTAAAACAGAAAAGAAAATAAATAAAAGAAAAGAAAATACAAAAGAGAAAAACTAAACTAACAAAAAAAAGAAAAGAAAGAAAGAGAAGCCCTCCCCCCCTGCTGGACCGCGGCCCAGCTGGCCATCGGGCCAACCAGGCCGGCCCAGGCTGCCCCCCCACACTCCCCCATAACCCCCTGGACGACCCAACCCTAGCCCACGTCCCCACTCACCCGCACCCCACTCGCTCTCTCCCCCTCCCCCCGATCTAGTTCTGGATCGGGATCGGGCCGACGACCCCGCCCCCAACGCCGGCGTCCCACCCTGTCGCCGCA